>NC_056734.1:528968545-529268545 GCF_019279795.1 Protopterus annectens
AAAAACGGAAAAAAAACGAAAAACCGGGGCAAAAAAAAATGGGGGGCGGGGGAAAAACAGGAAAGGTCAGGGGGGGAAGGGGGAAAAAAAAGGGGGGCTGAAGAAAAGGGGGGTTAAAATTTGGAAAAAAGGGTTTTACAAAAAATGGGGCAAAATCAAACCCCAAAAAAAAAAAAAAAATTTTTTCCCCAACAATAAAAAACCAAAAAAAAAAAAAGGGGGGGGGAAGGGGGGGGCCAACCCCCTCCCCCCCCCGGCCTGACAAGTCTGCTTGCAGAAACCTGCAAAACAGGATAGGGAGGCATTTGAATGCAAAGAAAGGAGGGAGGTATTGGATTGCAAAGATAGGAGACCTGACACAGCAGAACAAAGCAAACCAACAGCAGACCCGGCAGTAGCACACATAACGAAGATCCCAGGAGTCCTGGAAAGTACAAATGAAAGTAGGCTGCAGGATGCGCCAGAAATGGTAGGTGCAACGATGGCCAGAAATGTACACGGAACGTCAAGAGGTGATCCACAGCAGGCAAATGTAATTCAACACCAAAGGCACCACAATAGTAGTTCGGCTGTAAAACACATAAGATAACCTGTAGCTACGATCTTATATACACACCCTATGACATCATCGGTGTTCACAGCAATATAGTATAAAGTGTGAAAGCACCCAACACACACCTGTGTATTCCCAAACACCGCACCATAGGTTTAAACACATGGGGAACTTTTAAAATGTACATGTTGGGAGCTGCCATAGCTGTGATTCATCAGCATGTGTTAGAGACTGGCAGGTGTTGTGGAGGATGATGCCGACAACCACCGCAGGCCTCGGAGGAGAAGGAGAGTGTTCACCAAGGGTAACCTACCAGGGGCTACATGACCTGGAGATAGTAGAGCGTTACAGGGTGGACAGGGACATCTTACAGCAAATAGTTGAGCTGTGCCGGCCATGAGAACCAGAAACAACAGGGGAACCCATCCCAGTGGACGCGAAGGTATGTGTAAGCCTGCGAATACTGGCCACAGGTACCTTTCAAAGGCCAACTGGAGATATAATGGGTATCTCACAGGCATCAGCATCCAGGGTACTACACCAATTCCTGGATGCCATGTTACCACATGCCAATGAGCAGATATACTTCCCCAGAACTCAGGAGGAGTTGGCCAGCAATATCGCCACTTCCACCGTGTGGCACAATACCGGAGGTACTGGGTGCGATAGACTGCACATACAAATCAAGTCACCACCTGGTGAGCAGGGTAGGTGCTACATAAACCGCAAGGGATTCCACTCCATCAACTGCCAGGTCGTGCAATGCCCAGGGCATTATCATGGATGTGTGTGCTGGCAGCCCTGGAAGTTACCATGACTCCATATCTGGCAACCTCACAGCTGTATCAGGTATTTGTCAGGGGACATCCCACATGGCCATCTCATGGGGATGCTGGCTATGCACTGGAGCCGTGGATGATGACTCCCATCAGAAATGCACACACACCCATGCAAGAGCGCCATAATGAGACACCTGCACAAACCAGAATCATCATAGAGCGTTTGTTCAGGATGCTGAAATCACGGTTCCGGTGCTTGGATACATCTGGAGGAGCCTTGCAGTACTCTCCAGGCACGTGTGTCCACATCGTCATAGTATGTGCCATGCTACATAATATGATCCTGGAAGCAGCTGCAGCAGGGACAAAATGGTGAAGGCCCTCATAGCCCACCGCAATTGCCAAGGCCATTACAGGCACAGAGGGATTCAGACCATGAACACGCTGTGCCAGCCCCAATGGCAGACAGAGGCATGCCCAATATAACTTCGCCTTGGCAAAGAGGGAATTATAGCACATACTCTGACAGTGTAGGCCCCTACGGTTGACACCTCTCCACCTGCACACACGGTAAAATGGATGGCACACAAACATGACCACCTGTAAATTGTAATGTATAGCTGGCCCAATGTGTGACTCCTACATAGGCAGCCCTCAAACATTGTAAACACAACAGCCAGTGGAACACGGAATGCCAACACCTGAACAGTACATGAGTCTTACAGCATATGGTGGTGCTGTGTGCCTGACACGCTCCCCGACAGATATATATATATATATATATATATATATATATATATATATATATATATATATATATATATATATGTACACATATGCATATATAATACAGATAGAAAGGGCAATAGAGGGATATATGGTGATATAGATGGATTCAGTGATATCTGAAAATATAATAGATAGTTCAACGATGTTCATAACATCTTGGAGGTACAAATAAATAGGATACTGCCAACCATGAAATGTGTAACATACCGACATGCGTAACCACGGCTGAAAGACTGATAGAACACAGTACCGAACAGTACATCCATGGTAATAGTATGATGATATGAAGGGACAGTTAGTCACGCTGCGGTGTCCGCGGTCCACGAGGGTACTGTGTTCAACTGTGTCTGTGAGTGCCGTAGTCTGTGTAAGTGTGCGTTGAGGGTGCTGTGTGCGTCTCTGTGTGACTGTAATGTGTGTGTGTGTCCGCAACATGTGTTTGTTAGTGCCAAGTCAGAGGCAGATCAGTACGGTAGGTGTGGGTATAGCTAGCAGTAGGCATACGGTTACTACCTGTCCCACAGTAGGAGGGACAGCTCCATCCTGGGCAGGTGTGTCCTGACATAAAACAGTACAAAGGGCAAATGCCCGAGATGGTAGGGCATAAATATGTCCCATATATAATGTAACAGTCGTATTTAATAGTTATGCCTGTATGTAAGAAACGTAAATGTTACATGCAATATGATAAGTAGCCAAAGTCACACAACAATAGGTATGTAGTGAGGATAAAAGTATGTGCTAACCTGTGTACTGACCGTGGCTACATGTTGGCCTGTAAACACCGCTTTGTGTCCCGCAAGTGTCCAACAATGACCATATGAAAAGGTGGCAACCCATGGCAAACAGGCTCTTTTAACAACACAACCACAATGACTGCAAATATCTGGGACAAAAATACAAGCGATAGCTGTCACTTACACATATCCCTTGATATATTGCTGCAATTACGGAGGTATACAAGTAGCAAGCTCACCTGCAGACGATATAGAAACCAATTAACAATGGCCCAACGTACAATCCCATAACATAAGTCTACTAACTGTTAGCTCTCTAATTAGGGATGGAGCTCACACACATATATACGAATTATGTAGAAATGCAAGGCCCACAAACCTGTATATGTTACGTACACCCACCGACATCCCCCACACTAGAAACTAAAGCAATACAGACTGTAATAGCAGCACAAACATCCAGTCAGTCAATTACATCTGCAGAACCCTCAACATACCATGTGAGAGACACTATTTAAGGCGTCATGCAAAATTGCAGGTGTTGTATAATGGAACAAACAGCCATGTTACAGGTTTTGTTTGCAATACTCCGTTATCAGATGTTGGGATGACAGGTACACCCACATGTTGAACCAAATACTCTACCTGTCACACACAATCCACAGGGGACATGAATCCAAACTATACTTGTCTCCATGCATAGCAGTTGCAGTTACACATAACAAAACACAATACAGACCGTCTCCCCGAAGGTAGGGCAAATAGGCAACGCCCAAGTGGAGAATCCAATTATACCCCACTGTCGCCGAGTAATTGGCGAATGGAGTAGCTGCACAGCTGATATGCAAGTAATTAGTCACTCAAGAACACCAATTGGCGGGATGAATCTACATGTTTCAGGTATCGACGTATATAAGGATGACTTGCCAGACATTCTAACCATATGCTCATATCGAATACCAGTTGAAACACTGTGAGAGAGATAGAAACGAAACGCCGTAATGACAACAAGGTATGTAGAATGCCCGATATGTAAGGTTATGTATAGCATGATCTGTATTAATTAGTTTTACTGTATGTATAGCCTGGTTTGCATTAATTAAACGTGTCCACAATGCATAAAGTGGGGAAAGGTATTTATGTAGTGATGTCTTGCTGAGCATACTAACGCTTGTAGAAACTGTGCATCCAGCAGTGGGACACAAGGTACACAGCACAGACACCACAAGGGATGCTACATGAGGGCGTTAAACAGAACAATTCCATACAACCCGCCGTTAGTGGTAGGGTATGTCCAACAAGGACGTGCCATAGCAGGGGATAGTATATGTTGATATACTGTCACAGCATGTGTATGGGCATATAACGTTAATGACATATGTAAGGTGGTCCCGCTGTGCAAGTATGCTTTGCATTATGGGATACTATGTGAAATATGTGTAATGTATAGTATTATAGGTAGATATGACAAATATTCTACACAGCATAACAGGCATATCATGCATACCACAAGTATCGTCTATTGGTATGTACAATAACAGGATACATATTGCCTGTAGGTATGGGACATAGTAATAGCATGATAGCTAATCTAAATGGAAGAGCTACCAAGTAACCATGCACAAAGGACATGTAATAGCTTCACAGGTGCATAGTGGGGTACTATGCAGTCTGGCAAGTCCATGTGTAAGCACAACTATAGTGTTCACACTAGTGGCACCTCTCTAGGGTAGTGTCCTGTGAACAGCAGAGCCAGGTGTCACCTGCACCTCTGCACAGTACAGCCACTGCAGTGATCCCAGGCCTACATGTGTCTCCCAACTACCAAGGGAGGTATCACATGAACAGTGCTACTGAGTGTCCCTGCATGATGTACATAGGACTTATGTTCCAAAGCATGGTGAGTGTCCGGTTTGGGAATGTAATCCACAAGCACATCCCACTCATTGTGGCGTGTGTGCACATATCCATGAGCATGTTGCTCACAGTGGCCTCTGCTTATGTCGCGTATGAGGAGTATATCCATCAATAATGTTGTGGACATGGGCCCTGTCTGATCAGCAGAGGTCACCCCTGAGTATGTAGTATGCAAATGTGTACAGATGTGGTGTCCGTAGTGCAGCCGCATATTTAAACTGTCAGAGTTCAGTAAACGTCATGGCGTGTTAATGTTGTGGCATGTAAAGCTGTAGCTGTTGTGTAAGGTACACCCTAAATGGGGTGGTGTACCCTTGAATGTGTGTAGATGTCTTGAGTTCAGAGGTACAATGGGTGCCTATGTACCAGCTACACACCCAGTACAGATAGATGTGGCCACGTAGAAGGATATCCACGCCACAGTGGCAATACGGTAACCACAGGAGTGGGTGCGACATTTGTGTGTATTGCAAACATGTACAATGTGATATGTATGTAGGGGACTACCATCCATGTGATAGTCAGTGGGTGAATGGTGTAATGCAAAGGTGATGTGCATGCACCTTGTGTCATGCAGCTTGATGCCATGATAGTCATATTATGTATCTGTCACAGCGGCACCCGTATGGTTGGAGTCAGTATCAGCTGGTGGAGCAATCATGGCGCTTGGTATGTAGGGGTTTGAAAGCTAGGCAAGGAAAGTCCCCTTTGCTAGCCTGTTCCGCAGGGAAGCATATACTGAACATGAGGGGCCCTATGACTGAGGACCGTGGTATGCCAAATGTACCTGACATGTAGTAGGTACTATGGTATGCTGGCCTCACTGTGTGTCCTGTCCATGAGCCACATAGCATAACATCCTGAGACACAGGGTACGATGTGCAGGTGGATGTGTATGTTGTCAATACCAGAATGGGGAATGGTGCTGAAAGGCAATGAGAGGACAATGTAGGATGTGTGGACTCCCGTACCATCAGCAACTGCCCTGGTAACTGTATGAAAGGAGTTCACCATGTGTAGGGGCCATGCTCTGGCCCTAACAAGCCCAACCCGGTGGCAGCAAAGGACGGGAGCCCAACAATGTCTCTGTGAATGACGTCCATGATGATGTGCCTCATAGCCATGCAGAACAGTCCAGTCAGGTGTGTAGGACTATAGTCCCACTTGTGCAATGCAGTGCCACCTGTGTGTAGTGTGATAAATGCTGCTGTGTGCCATTCAGGGGCTACAATGTCTGAAACAAGGCTATTACTGAATATGGTGGCCTAGTGGGGAGACATGTAATTCAGAGGTTGGTGGACATCACAGCCTGGGACATTGGAAGGTGACATGGGGCCAATGTCCCAGGACATATAGAGTGTAGGTCAGTACTGTGTAGGTGTGACCACAGGGACACCACAATGTTCATGTATGGATTGCAGCCCTGTAGTGAGTGAGAGGGTGTAATGTCAGCATTGAATCCATCCTCCAGCATGTTGCCAACAACACCTGGGTCTGCAATGTTCCTGAGTGACTGTTGTATGTGACAGCAGATGTGGGTGTTGCCATCGAATACTGACATACCACCATAATGCCTGGTGGTACACCCCGGAATGTGTGGCAGTCATGTTTACATAGCTAGTCTTGGAGTATGTGATGAGGGACCCTATGGCCCCACCACGGCTGACCAGTGAGCCACCCCACACATGGGAATGTACACCACTGTGCAACAGCCTACACCTGTTGTTGTACATCATATGTCCATGGAACATGACCAGCAGTGTGGCGTCTGTTATCTGGTGTGTACCATTATGGCTCTGTGTGGAATAGCATGATCCATGCAGTTGTGTACATGCTAATGAAGTGCACTGGGGTATGTGTCAGCATTTGTATGTGCATTGTCCATCTGCACGGGTGTCATGATGTTAACAACCACTGTCAGCAGACGTCTGTAGTAGGTGTTGTAGTACTCATGTACTGTGTATGCTGTGATGGGTGTGTTGCTGGGATGTGGCTAACAAGATCAATTAGCATATGTTCGGAATCCACCAATGAGGGGATTACCCCAGGTGTGTAACACCAGTCACATGGTGGTAGTGTTCATGCCAAGGGTAATGTAAATCTTGGAGGTGGTGTGTATGGGTTGATTCAGCAGAGCGGAGGGTATGACTCATGGATGTGTCGGTACATGAGTGGCTATCCCAGTGAAGTGTGGGGTAGTGTCAGTCACACATCAGTAGTAGCTGTCTGAGGCCCACTGTCCACTATACCAACATAGAAGGTATGTTACCCGTGGGGTATGATGTTGACTCTGTCGCTTGTTACAATGTGTATAGCGGTCCCAGACACAGTTAGTTGCACGTGGAGCACCTCTGATGCATTGTGCCAAGTAACTTGCCAGGATGTGTGCAAAACATAATGGGATATGGGAACCCCTCAGCTGTGGGTGTGCCGGTCCAGGTATGTGCCTGAAAGGTATAGTCTGTCTATAACCTATCATTGCAGGTGTGCTCTGCAGAGCCTAGAGGCAGGTCCCAGTCACTGCAGAGATGTTTGAGTGATGCATTATAAGGTGTGCCTTGCCTGCGTGCATCACAGAGGAAGATGCAAGCATTGTGTCACATGACCCCATGTTGTGCCTGCCAGTTACCGCCCTGCCGGTGACAGTTATTGGAAACTGTGCAAGACAGGCAGTATAGAAGCAGCAAGAGCCTTACATGTGAGCTGTACTCCCAGGGCTGACAGGTGCAAGTCATCTGTGCCACAGCATTGTGTTTGACCAGGACAGTCATAGCGGACAGATACCAGATGCCTGTGGAATGACAATAGGAGCATAGGCAACTGTTGAAGTGACACAGTCGGTCATTGTACAGTGGTATCATGTCCGGATGAATGCAAAATGCTCCCCAGGGCTTGGCCCACACCCTCAGGGCTATAAGACTGGCGAGCTATTGCATGTCCCTGCACACGTAGTCTGTGAAGTGGCATCACAGGGCAGTCACACTAACATGGAGAATGACAGTCATATCGTACCTGGTGAGGTGTGGCATGGGTGCATAGGTTATGTTGCAGAAGCAGTTACCCGACAGCAAGATGTAGCGACTAGTGCCTTGTGTAGCCTGCTGTGTGGAACTGCAGTGTGACTCCCTACAGAGTCAGCTATGACTGGTGTGTTGTGAATGTTATAACTCACTATTGGCTGTATGTGATGGGCACACATGAGTCTGTGGGCTACAAGCTGGTGATGTTGTCTTCCATGATGGGGGCTACCTCTGGTGCCTACAGTGAGTATGGAGATGTACTGCACAAGTTGTCCTCGTAGGTGTGGCCAGTGGTGTAGATCATGTGAGACTATGTGATGGGTGGGGTGTGTTGCGAATGTTACACATCCCCAAATGACTGTCAGGTGCAGTCAGGGTTAGTGACAGCATTACCCCCAGCCATAGCTGTCAACCTCCTGTCCCCAAACTGAGGAACATTAGCCCTCATACTGTGTGACAAATGGGCAAACGTGGAACACTTACAACTGGCTTACTAACAGCGTCAACTAGGAAGGGCATATGATGGCTAAAATAGGCTGGTCTTACATTATAAAAAGATATTCCAATGAATTAATATGATTCCCATCTATTTAGCCATGGCTAGCAGGTAAACAATTTACAACAATGAATGTGTGACAGACCCTTCCAATGTGGAACCTTGAGGAACATGCACCTTTTAGAACCCCAAATGAGGTACGTTCCTCGTAATGAGGTACACCTGAAAGCTATGCCCCCAGCACGGCTGCAGAAGTGCATCCCCCACAGGCTGTAGTGCCGTATGTTGGGAGGTGAGCATTGAATGCGTACATGAGACAATTGCTCTATTGCCACATGTACAACATATCCCTCATATAGACAGGCAGTAGCACTGGTATGTGACAGTTGGACATGCCTGTATATACAACCATGTCCCACAGGATATGTGCGTTACGTGTGTACAACAGCTGTTGTACCTTAAGCAAGCTGGGAAGTGTAGGACAGCCAGTGTACCTGTGGGACATGGTGTGGAATGGGTGCTATAGTAATCAGTAGCTCATGACATGCTCACAAGTTCTGAACAAGTGCCTAGCATGACCATACAATACAGATAGGGTGTTGGATAATATCAACCCACAAGTGGTGATGACAGTCATTTAGGGTGGCACCGCACTATAACCCTGCTGAGTATGGTGTGCATGTCCATGAACCATTAGCACTGTAGATGTTAGCAGTACAGATGTACAAGACAGCATGGATATTTGATTACAAATACCTTTGCATGTCACAGGAGTGTTCCACCAGTGCCCTGTTGACAGACTCACAACTACAAAAGGTGCAAGAGTGACATGTGCACAGCACACCAGTGCCAGCTACAGTAGAACAGGGTTAATGTGTTGTACCCCACCTTCATTGTAGCCCATACCACACAGACAAATGTTAGGCATCTGTGTATGTAAGGCTGTGAATGGCCATGACCTATCAGTATAGCTGTGTCAGTGTTGTGAACAACATACAGAATGGGATGTGTGGGTG
Source organism: Protopterus annectens (assembly GCF_019279795.1). Taxonomy (NCBI): domain Eukaryota; kingdom Metazoa; phylum Chordata; order Ceratodontiformes; family Protopteridae; genus Protopterus; species Protopterus annectens. The sequence goes on from NC_056734.1 coordinate 528,977,853, forward strand.
AGGTGTGTGACATATGTGCATAGTCTGATGGATGATACCAGCAGTGTCACTGCTAGGTGAACATCTCTGTACCCATAAACTACTACCTAGGCTGTGGTCAACATTATGGACACTGTGTAAGGGATGGTGCTGTGCAGTGCACCCCCTGACATGGTGACATCTCCAGGCCCCTTAGGTAGTCATATGAGGTACCCATGTCATGTCAGGGTGCCATCCATGAGCACAGAGATCACTGGACAGGCATATACAGCACTGTGGTGACCAATATTGGATCACATACCACCTGTAAGGGGTAATGGCTATGCATGGATGTGCGATACCAGCCTTCACAATCCTCACCTCCACTATGCAGCATGCTGTCTACCTTGCAGAAGGACATTTGCTACACCATGATGATGGACATGCTACATGTCCATATCCTGATCTATAAGACATATGTCATGGACAGCCACCATCCTAATACTAGGATCGCCACAGGCTGGACAGATCCCTGTGCCATATATGTGACATACTCTCACCATACCATGCAACCCTGTCCATCAAAGCTGCACATGTCATCCCAGTCATACATGGTGTGATGGCCGCATGGTAGATGTACTATCAACTGACTGGATCAGTAATGTGGCACTGATGCACCTTGCGGTGGCACAATGGCTGTCTGTTACAGCTTGGAAACCATGCCCGCACATGCTATGGTTGATAACCATCCCTGTGAATGTCGTCTGACTAGCCATTGTCCCATGTCTATCACATGTGCAATACAGGTGATCCGTGGCAGGATGTTGAACAGTTGTACAGTGCTGTGTAGATGTATATGGCAAAACACATGCATGTACAGGTGTCCATGCGTATGTGTGCATTGTCTCTGCTCAAGTCCATTACGGCTGTGTCTGTGTTGATATGTGACATATACACAGCATCCAGGTCAACAGTAGTACCGTGGACACATCCAGGCATGTGCAGATAGGTAAGAACACAAGTGCAGGCAAATAGACATGCCCACAGCAAGACAGCATTTACATGGAGTATGAACACTGTAATGAGGTGACACACATATATGGTGATGATATCCAATGCATAATGGGTGTGACATGTGTGACACAAACACATCAGTCGTGTCAGTGTCATGATGCTTTGCAAAGATAACTGTGCAGATGTAGTAGATGTCATAGAAATGTATGTGCAGCAGTATATCTGTACATATCTGAAACTGTGACCTGTCACCATCATTATGTCTTACAGATAATGCCCCGTACACGCCTCCCAGCATACACCTGCCAGGAGGATGATGTCCTCATCCCACAGCTCCATGACAACTATGACTTGTTGTTCAGCCATGTGCCACAGCATGCCCAGCAGTGGGATGACCTGTGGCAGGATCTACGCAGGAGGGTGAATGATGTGGGTGGCCATAACCGCACCTACCAGCAGGTGCGCAGACACTGCACGGACTTGATACAACATGCAAAACAGCATGCCACTGCAATCGCCAGGGAACAAGGTGGAACAGGTGGTGGGCCACCAACCCAGCCCCCACTCACACACACCGAGGAGCTACTGGCCAGTCTGGGGACACCCAGGGAACAGCATCCAGAAACACTAGCTGCCATCGTGGAGGTGGGTGTCTCCCAACCAATGAGCCTGGAGTTGCCTGGTAAGTCAGTACTGCACATATGATTATCATATCCCATGTAGTTGCATGTGTCACTGTACATTATGTAAAGTAACAACATATGCAAGGTATGTGGACACACATGCCACATACTACAGTATGCTATGTTGTGTATGCACACATGTGCATACTATATGCTATTACACAGGTGAATGTGTTCACATGCACAGTGCAACCTGTGGCTGTCATACAGTCATGGATAATGTTCATAATGGTGTGTCACCCCTATACAGGTAACTCTGGCGTGCCGCACAGACATGAGTCCGTTGCAGGTGAGACTGTCATCAGTATCAGGCATGTTACAGTGTAGATCTATTTGCCATGTGGCCAGTTAACACTTGCACACCTGATGTTTGTTCCAGTCATGATATGCAGGTCGCACCACCCTTCATTCACACATGCCATCCATGTGCAATATATACAAATGTAATGATACACCGACTTGAAACCACAGTACTTGCCATTGCGATATGTGTGGTCAGCTGTGCATACAACGGTGGAGGTGTTCTACAATGGAGGCATATATAGTATGCATTGGAACAACATGTGTGGTACGCACACAGTACCACACAGTGAGCTGTGATATGGGCAGCCCACAGGTGTCACCATTGTGTCATATGCCCCTGCATTGGGTGCACACATTGTGATATGCCACCTGACATGTCCCAGACATGTAGTGTTCTGTCTGCAATATTGTCACACTATTGCATGACCTCTACCCCACATACCAAACATACAACCCGTTGTCTGCATAGCCCTGTGGATTGTGACATATCTGACATCTATGGGTGTATGTCATATGGGACAACACAGACATGTGGAAAAGATGCCCATCACACACAATTGGCCAACACATGTGCACACATGGCCATGGGGGATGGCCAGAGACATGTAGCCACACAGTACTTGGGATGTGTATACACCCTGTTGCACATTGTCCACACATGGTCCAATTATAGCCTTAGTTGACTGATTATACAGTTGATGTGGTACACTGGACAACCTAAAAGCCTGTGCACAGCTACTGGAGGTGTCACTGAAGTCTACCACATATGATCTGTTAAACATCATGACTGTGTTGCAGTTATGGCTATGCAATGTGTACATATTATGCATTCTACAGCAACATAGATGCCTCATGTTGCCTTGCAATGGCACAGTGTCTGTACTTCACACTGTATAGCAATGTAGACGCCTCACACTACCCTCCCATGCTCATGCACATTTGCTAAACATGCATTCTATCTGTAGGGCATACACACAACACTGCAATGTGAAGCCCATTATGATGCTGTACATGTGTCAGGACACCATTGTGTCAAACATGTATGCATGTTAATGCACATGTCAGCAGATTACATGTCAAGGTCACGTCAGCCATGTGTACTGTTATCCTGTTCTGGGCTACATGGTGTATCACGGGGATGCATGCATACTACCATGATTGTGTGAACTGCATGGCTACTGATATGACACCTGCTTGCTGTAGTGTGCACCCCAGGGAGGTATGCTTACTAACACTATTAATGTCTGAGCTGCATGCCCTCTGCTGTATCGCAGGCATGCTGCATGCCATCTGACAAATCACATGCATGGTGTGTCTGTGTGTTTCTGTGTTTGTGTGTGTGTGTCTGTGTGTGTGTGTGTGTGTGTGTGTGTGTGTGTGTGTGTGTGTGTGTGTGTGTGTGTGTGTGTGTGTGTGTGTGTGTGTGTGTGTGTGTGTGTCTGTGTGTGTGTGTGTGTGTGTGTGTGTGTGTGTGTGTGTGTGTGTGTGTGTGTGTGTGTTTGTGTTTGTGTGTGTATCTGTGTTTGTGTCTATTGTACTTTACAGTATTTCTTTGCATTCACAGGTGATGTAGGTGCATTACCCTCCTGCGGTCCATCTGATGTTAGTGTCCCCACAGATACTAGCGGTGATGAACATATGCATGAGGTACAGGCAGGGTTGTCAGGGGCTGAATCTGCGCCAATGGTTACCATCCCAGCTATGTCCCCCTCTTCCCTGCACACAGTTCAGCTGCCAACACATACCGCATCACCAGTGGCCATAGAGGAAGGACAGTCAGCGTCTGTTAGCGTGGAACAGGAACGTGTGGTGGCTACAGAAGGTGTGTCTACACACCATGGTGTCAGTGTAATGACTGCAGATGTGCCACACAGGCATGTGGCCAGTGCTGCTCATAGGAGGACCTCTGGCAGACATGCACCTGCAGGACAGAGCACAGCAGCTGGTATCACCAGGCGCATGTTCCAGACTGTAATGGTGGCACAGGCACGTGCTGAACGGCAGAACAGAGAAGGGCAGAGGCTGCAGAGGGCTGCTATCCATACCCTAAATGACAACATCCAGGCATTGGCAAATGCTCAACAGCAGATTGCTAATGTTCTGGATAGGCGATTAGGTGAAATGGTCAGAATCCTTGACCGAGGCATGGCAATCTGCGAGTGGGAGCTGTCTGTGCTGGAACACCTGGTAGGAGTGAGGCGTAGGCCATGTGGACGTAGGCCAGCAACACCAACTAGTGTAGGTCAACGTGAGCATGCCACCTCACATGCCTGCTCCCATAGTGCTGGTAGCAGTAGCAGTGCAGCTGGTGCTGCGCTGTCAACACCAGGACACAGCAGGCCACGTGGACATGGCTCTGGATGGTCTCAGTGGGGACACGGTTCCAGCGGACGTGTGTTGTTGGACAGTAGCCACTCTGTACCTCCACCTGGTAGTGCCCGTGCAACCCCAGGCAGGCACAGGTCACGTGGCCATGGACGGACACAGTGAGCTGTACAACCTGCTCTGTACAATCTGGGGCTGTCAATTATACCCCGTGTAGGCCTCACAAATGGCAGAACTGTGTACACACATACACGCACACAGCAAACACAACTGTAGGGCTCCACAACATCCACATGCATTCTGCACAGACATGTCCAGTCAACTCACTGGCCCTTACACACACACACACACATGATGTTATCCATTGGTGCAGCCTATGCCCCTGGCAAACATATCACCCTGTGCATATGATGAAGCCTGTGCCGCATCCCTGTCATCCACACCATCAGTGCAGGGTTATGCACGAATAATCTTATGCACAGGGTGAACAGCATAGTGAGAGGTGTATGTAATATTACCTGTGTATGCATAGTGAGGGATGTGTATGTTGCAGTGGTTGTGTGTGAATACTGAGAGATGTGTATGTGACATAGGTTGTGTACAGTCGACATGCACCAGTCATACCATGTAGTGCAGGTGCAGCATGCATTGTGATGTGTTCACGGTATGTGTCTCGGTTACATCTGTAGCACCATGTTGGTTGTGATACCCTGGTTCCCTCCTATGGTGTACTTGCATGTGCCTACAGGTAGCAGTGTTTGCAGTCCCCCATGTGTAACTGTGGATTACTCACAGGCACGTCTGGCAATATCAGCATGCTACATGTACCCTCAACCTAACTGTTGGCCACACCATGACACAGATGTCTGCACATATACTGCACCTGACGCATGTGGTCGGTGCCACAGGCTACACTGGACAGAGACGTGACATACATAGCAGGACACATTACAGGTATGGTGACATGGTGCAGATGTTGTACACAGCGGCCTGGCCAATGATGATGTGAGGTGTCACTTGGTAGCTGGAGGCCACACTGTGCAGCAGTAGGACCCTGTAACAGTATGGGAACATGGCCGCATTCACGGGGTGTACACCACTATAACGTACACCCCATAGTGTGCAGGTGGGGACCCTTGCCTGTGTGGTCATCGCCCTCACAGTACTATGCACCCACACAACATGTCACAGAGAAGGGACATGCACAGGTAGCCAGTATGGCTGCGACCTATGGCATCAACAGGGTTGTGCAATGCATCACCATTACGGGTTAGTCACAACGTGGGGTTAGTGATCATTTCCCACTGTATATTAGCATACACCCTCACACCAAGCACCAGACATACATACAGACACACACACACTGTGGTGACCACACATGTGTATACGGACAGCCGACGTGTGTGATGCACCACACCGGCCGACATCGTGCTTTCCACACTGACGTATGTACAGATCTCTACAATGGTGTACAGGGATGTGTAGCAACTGGGACATATTCCCCAAGATATGTGGCATCCCTGGTCACACATTTGGACACACATGGCAGTGCTGGGAATGATACACCTGCCATATGATGACACGTTTGATAGACATGCAGCGGTATTGATTGCATTATGTGTACCAATGCTATATCTGGCAAATGTGCTGCTATATGCACACGGGAGGTTGTAGGTGTTACAGGTGCCATGTGACATATAGTTGTTAACACCTGACCGCTGTGTATGCATTATGTCAGCACCGTCACGTAACAGCGACATAGTGTACTGTTTGCACATGGCATGATAGGATGGTGTGTGACACAACTGTGAGCCACCCCCTGCACACGTACATCTAGACAGGTGGTTCACCACATTATGTACACACATCCCTCCATACATGCTGCTTGAATGTCACTGTATACAGGTGTCAATGATGGGTCTGCATTGCGTCTGCATGTCGTAGGTAGGTGCAACTATGTTACGGACATCGGCCACTGCACATGCATGGTTGCTGCATGCACAGTACAGATGTCACGTGTCTCCTGTTGCCATGCTTGTATGCATTGCTATTGTTGGACATGTGTGTTGACATACATAACACATGGACTGCGGTATGATATCACGGGTGTCACAGGTGACCAGTACAAGGGTATGTGTCCCGGTCAACACTGCTACCCCCTGTAGTGTGAGCATTCAACAGACATGGGCCTACCTTCCATTCGTGTGTGTAGCATTGCTTAGGCCAGTGTTATGCACGAGGTACATCAAAGGCTATGTATGTATGTGTTGTGTGTGCAGTCCATGCACACATCCACACAATCACATGTATGACATATCCAGACGTGTGTTCATTGGTGTACAGCAACAGTCAGGTGTCACAGCTGTGTAAGGGCCATAGTATGTCTTGAGCCAGCCTGTTCATGTATACTGGTATCATTGCAATGCATAACACCTGTTGGATCCCTGTTGGTACATGTGTACTCTGCACAGCTGGTGTACACCACTGTACAGCCCAGTGGTCATGTGTCACATGGTGTTGTGGGACTGTAAGGCTGTGTAGTGCTGCACCGATGACACAGTGCTATCTTGACAGCTACAGTGTACACTGCAGTGTGTACGTGTGTGACCTGCACCTGTGACAGCTGTGATGGCAGATGTGTGTGTACAGGTCACTGCATGTGTGACCGCCCTGTGCGTAAGGACAGTTATACCTTACTGTGCCCTTCTGTACTGTGCCCTTCTGTGTGTACACTCCATCTGCATGCAAGACGGCCCTTTGCAACAGCTAAGTGTGTGAGCATGCCCAGTATGCTGTTGTGTAGATGGACACACAGTACATTCCACACTGCGCCCTTCCGTGATTAGACTCCGTGTGCATGCAAGTTGGCCCTTTGCAACTGCTACGTGTGTGAGCATGCCCAGTACGCCATTGTGTAGATGGACACAGAGTACATTCCACACTGCGCCCTTCCGTGATTAGACTCCATGTGCATGCAAAATGGCCCTTTGCAACTGCTAAGTGTGTGAGCATGCCCAGTATGCTGTTGTGTAGATGGACACACAGTACATTCCACACTGCGCCCTTCCGTGATTAGACTCCGTGTGCATGCAAGTTGGCCCTTTGCAACTGCTACGTGTGTGAGCATGCCCAGTACGCCGTTGTGTAGATGGACACAGAGTACATTCCACACTGCGCCCTTCCGTGATTAGACTCCATGTGCATGCAAAATGGCCCTTTGCAACTGCTAAGTGTGTGAGCATGCCCAGTATGCCATTGTGTAGATGGACACACAGTACATTCCATACTGCACCCTTCCATGATTAGACTCCGTGTGCATGCAAGATGGCCCTTTGAAACTGCTAAGTGTGTGAGCATGCCCAGTACGCCATTGTGTAGATGGACACACAGTACATTCCACACTGCGCCCTTCTGTGATTAGACTCTGTGTGCATGCAAGATGGCCCTTTGCAACTGCTAAGTGTGTGAGCATGCCCAGTACGCCGTTGTGTAGATGGACACACAGTACATTCCAAACAGACGTGTGATACTAAGCATGTGGGCATGGCCATTGACATCCTGTATAGCCATGGTGGTCATCCAGGCAACAGATGTCCATTTTCAATATCACGATGGATGCCTACATTGAACACACTGGTTGCTCTCTCAAAGGGTGTACTGTCTGTGGCGCATCTCGTATCTATTTAGTGTTGTAGTGCTCCATAGATATTTAGTTGGCCCGATGACAGCACTGCCGTGTTTGTGTACGTCTACCTTAGGACAGTAATATGCTTTCAGACTGCTCACTCTCTAAACATTCCCTATCGGCATCTTTGCCTTTGCGGATGATGGTACCCACCTAGAAGTATGCCTCTGGGAGTGCTGTGTTCAGTAATCTCGGTAGTGCGTTCTGTAAATGCGTAATGCTGTAGTGTGTTAAAGTAGTTAGGTGTATGTTCAACTCCCGGCCCTTCCAAGTGTGTGTGCATGTGTGTGTGTGTGTGTTTCCAGCTGCCTGGGGACACAGTAATGCTTTTAGATGCCTCACAACACATACATTCCCTATCGGCGTCTTTGCCTTTGCAGATGATGTCACTCACCTAGAAGTATGCCTCTGGGAGTGCTGTGTTCAGTAATCCCGGTAGTGCGTTCTGTAAATGCGTAATGCTGTAGTGTGTTAAAGTAGTTAGGTGTATGTTCAACTCCTGGCCTGTCCAAGTGTGTGTGTGTGTGTGTGTGTGTTTCCAGCTGCCTGGGGACACAGTAATGCTTTTAGATGCCTCACAACACGTACATTCCCTATTGGCGTCTTTGCCTTTGCAGATGATGTCACCCACCTAGAAGTATGCCTCTGGGAGTGCTGTGTTCAGTAATCTTGGTAGCGCATTCTGTAAATGCGTAATGCTGTAGTGTGATAAGGTAGTTAGGTGTATGTTCAACTCCCGGCCCTGCCAAGTGCGTGTGTTTCCAGCTGCCTGGGGACACAGTAATGCTTTTAGATGCCTCACAACACATACATTCCCTATCGGCGTCTTTGCCTTTGCGGATGATGTCACTCACCTAGAAGTATGCCTCTGGGAGTTCTGTGTTCAGTAATCTCAGTAGCGCTTTCTGTAAATGCGTAATGCTGTAGTGTGATAAGGTAGTTAGGTGTATGTTCAACTCCTGGCCCTGCCAAGTGTGTGTGTGTGTGTGTTTCCAGCTGCCTGGAGACACAGTAATGCTTTTAGATGCCTCACAACACATACATTCCCTATCGGCATCTTTGCCTTTGCGGATGATGTCACCCAACTAGAAGTATGCCTCTGGGAGTGCTGTGTTCAGTAATCTCGGTAGCGCGTTCTGTAAATGCGTAATGCTGTAGTGTGATAACGTAGTTAGGTGTATGTTCAACTCCCGGCCCTGCTAAGTGTGTGTGTGTGTGTGTGTGTGTGTGTGTGTGTGTGTGTGTGTGTGTGTGTGTGTGTGTGTGTGTGTGTGTTTCCAGCTGCCTGGGGACACAGTAATGCTTTTACATGCCTCACAACACATACATTCCCTATCGGCATCTTTGCCTTTGCGGATGATGTCACCCACCTAGAAGTATGCCTCTGGGAGTGCTGTGTTCAGTAATCTCGGTAGCGTGTTCTGTAAATGCGTAATGCTGTAGTGTGATAAGGTAGTTAGGTGTATGTTCAACTCCCGGCCCTGCCAAGTGTGTGTGTGTGTGTGTGTGTGTGTGTATGTGTGTGTGTGTATGTGTGTGTGTGTGTGTGTGTGTGTGTGTGTGTGTGTGTGTTTCCAGCTGCCTGGGGACACAGTAATGCTTTTACATGCCTCACAACACATACATTCCCTATGGGCGTCATTGACTTTGCTGATGATGTCACCCACCTAGAAGTATGCCTCTGGGTGTGCTGTGTTCAGTAATCTCGGTAGCGTGTTCTGTAAATGCGACATGCTGTAGTGTGATAGAGTAGTTAGGTGTAAGTTCGATTCCCAGGCCTGCCAAGGGTGTGTGCATGCTCCCGTCTGCCTGGGGACTCAGGTTATGCTTTTAGATGCTTCTCACCACAGATATATCCTGCTGACATCTTTGTCTTTGCGGATGTTGACACGCACCTAGTAGAATGCCTGTGTGTCTGCTGTGTTTAGTAATCTCGGTAGAGCGTTCTGTAAATGCGTCATGCTGTAGTGTGATAGGGTAGTAATGTGTAAGTTCGATTACCAGCCCTGCCATGTGTGTGTGTGTGTGTGTATGTTTGTATCTCTCTCTCTCTCTATATATATATAAAATCTATTTTCTGCCCATAACTCTGCTCTTGCATGGACAGCTGACTGTTTCATGTATCGCATATTTGCATAGCTTCCACATACCAATGGGGTATGTTGCAAATCCCAACATTGTCCATGCAACGTCCGTGTTACGGGCGGTGTTACATGCCCTTACAGGCGTTTGCTGTATATCTTGGCAGACATCTATCCTTGCTGTACTCTCACTGTACTCGTACACGCTGGAGGCTTCATGTATCATGGCTTAGTTTTGCTGTGTGTATGTCTATTTGTGCTGTGTGCATGGCTGTGGGTATGTCCCACTATCATCAGTTGTATAGGTGACAGCCCTATAGGTACTTCATGTAGACTGCTGTGTCATTTGACATGTCAGCACATACCTGCGGACAGTACTGAATGTCCTACTGCAGCGCATTTCATACCTTCTGCATTATCTTGCAGTCGATATTGCTGTTTCCTCACACATGTATCTGTTTCTGATCATACCACTCCACCTCCTAGAGAAAATTTCTGGACAAGGCCTTATCTGATAGTGGGACACATAGGGGCAGTATTGACATGTTGCTCTTACAAACGTAGATAGTTGACACAATAATAGGTTTTGCATTAGCATGGCTTTTCTGTCAGATTTGGTGTCTTAATCACATGTTTGTCATTATTTCATGACTTCAGTTATCAGGAAAGTGCCAGAATGTTACTGATGTTACGTGAAACACACCAAACATATCAGGCAGAACTCTGCACATTCTGCGTAAATCTGTACAGTTGCAGAGTATGTGTCTGATACAAGATATCAACTTTCTGACACCAATACACACACTGTATGGCAGCATCACAGGCCACATGCCATTACATTTATATTGCAGGACACACCCACCCAGAGAGTTGTATTCCTCACACAGGCCAACAGCTGCTTATCCACACTAATTGGTCTATCATGTATCGTATGTGTGTGCCGGTATTTGCGCTTTCCGTCAGTGGCAGAGCTCATGTACGAGTATGGGGGACTGGACATTGTTACGGTGACACTGCATGACACCCTGAGGGACACATTACTTTTGTGTCTATTAACCTTCCACATTGACATTCACAGGGCATACGTTGTCATTCACATTTGTCGGAGTACATGCGTATGACTTGTACATGTTTTCTCATTTGTCCTGATGTATTTCTTCTCACCTGTCCACCTAGTATCACTAGTTTTGTACATGTATTTTGGACAGGTTACCTTCATACCCCTAACCTGTACACATTATGGGTAAACGCCCTGACGTTTGACCTTTGCCCTTGTTACATTTGTCATAGTAATGTGACTTTCTGGTAAATTGCTGGCAAGGCATTACGAACTGTGCGGTTAGATAATAGTGACTGACATTTCCATTACATGATTAGTAACACTCATAACATACGTATTCCTGGCTACGCCAGTATTCTCACAATGTTCTGACTTTGTCTGGGATATATCTAATATAGTCCCTATTTGTATTTCATGTACTATGCCTTAGTGCAGCTGTGTTATTCTGACAGTTTGCCAGTTATGGGTACCATCTTGGTCGTACGCATGTCCATCCATGATAACTGCCTACATGACACTGATATAGGGCCCTACATATTGCCAAAATGGTTTACGCAATATCCAGTGGATGGTTTGCCCCATTATTGAGAATATAGGCGTGTGCTATACCCACATCACTCCCACGGGGTGGGCCTATGAAATCTCTGCCAAACAACACCTAGGCCCATTTCTGCATACCCATGATTCCCATACCTGACAACCCTCTACAGTACCCATTACACATGTTTAATGTGTGCGGTACTGAAGTGTGGAGACACTTATATGCACTCCCCACTCTCCGGATATCAGTTCGTACGTCATACATTCTATCGACACATGTGTCATCACCCTTACACCTGCTACTGTTGCATGTACAGCTATATCGTATTTGCTGAGGTCACTTATTTTGAGTCAATGTGGGTTGACACTACGTATGGATCAATTTTTGGGGTCCTGCAATGGACACTTATCTGCATGTTTAAAGTGTAGAACTTGCTGGACTGTCACTTTCTGGCCAATGGTTTGGAATGCAGCGGTTTATTCACCTTTCGTGCATGTCTGTTTGTCTACCCATATTAGCTATAATGTGGCCTATTTATGTACATATGTCATATCTACGGGACATATGTCTGTTGTGTATACATATATACATGTACAATCCTCATTTCATAACTTGCTTTGGTTTACGTCTGTGGATTATGTGTATACACATATATCTATATCCATACCATACCTTTCCACTGTACAGATTATCGCAGAGTGTACAGCTGGTTGCCTCTTTATCTTCGGTGTGTTTTACATAAACCTGTGTCTATCTGGCAATGTAGTGGCATTTCATTTGAGACTTATGGTGGGAAATACTGGCAAGCAGTTCAGGTTACGACTGCATACCCTTCAGAGAATCCATGCTACTGACACACCCGTTATTCTATCCACTTTCTATGTTTGTTCTGGCACATATCTGGGGTTTGTCCCTATTTGTACTGGTAGTTTGCATGCCTTTGTCCAGTTTCATACTTTACGGGGTTAACAGGTTTGAGCCATGTATATCTAACGTGGGGGAAACAGCATTCATTTACTATGCTGTGAGCGGATCAAACACGCACAGGCACACTTGCATTTCCTTATTGTGGGTTACGCGCAGGCACACATGCATATCCTTATTGTGGGTTACATATGTTTACTAAGTCTTTGTGCTTACGTGGGCTTTATTACTTGTGACAGTACCAGTAAATTATCTGTAATCCGGTTAACGGACGTATGCGAAACACACGTCCACCTTTACATATTTAACTGTCTGTACAGCACAGACGCATTCATTACACTTTCACATTATATGTTCTGTAGTCGTAGTTGAACCGGGACTGCATTCACGTTGGCCGGATGCTGTAACCACTATACGTTTGGTGTTCTGACTCATTTATATGCATACCCATAGTACATAGCTACATTAACATATGCCTCACCGCTTCACTTACGACACAGGCATCCATTCTCCTGCTGGGAAAAATGCGGTACTACATGTTACACATTCCCTATTCCCTACTGCTCTGGACCCAAGCTGCATATTTAATCACTGCAGGGATATTCAGAACCCCAAGGCTTATAGTCCTGACACATACAGGTCTTTAATTGTCAGGGTGTTCATGTGGTGATCTGGGTTTAGGTTTGTCTGTCTGGTGAACGGAACTGCCCTGACCATGTTCAAATGTCAGACAAAGCACATGGACAGGGTTTGTCCATTGTAAACATTTTATCTGTGTTTACAGACACAGGTGTTTGGGCACCTGTCAGCAGCTTATAATCTTGGCAATACATAATATGGGTGGAGGTGGTTACAATACATAATCCACTGTGAGTGGTGTTCCCATTCACATTTGACTATTTCCTGTATTCATTCTTACGAGGATTATTATTTTGCACATGCCTTCACTATGAATTAACTACAGGTATGCAGTAGTACAGTCAACATATGTGAAGGTTTGTTACAGTATAAATGTACGGCCCTCTGTAATACTGGGGACTACCCCACATCCTCCACAACATTTCATGTTTATGTACATACTATTATTCTGTGATCTTTCGAAGTTTGTGAGAGCAGTAATTACATCTGTCCCTATTTGTCCGCCCATCCTTTTAGGCTTTGTCCAGATTTTGTTGCTGTAATAGGTTGAGAGGTGGTGTCGGTATGTGATTGAGCTGAATATATACTGTCCATAATTCAGTGGGGAGTAGGGTTACCACCTGTTCCTCTTTGCGAGGGGAAGTCCCACTTTGGACAGTTGTGTCCTGCGACAAAACCTAAGACATGGCAAATGCCCTGTGATTTTAAGACTATATATTTCTTATTTTCTTTACTAGTTGCATGATACAGGTATTTTGTATCTGGAACACATAACTATTATTTGGGATAGCATAAGCTATTCAAATGCTATGGAATAAGCTTTTATCTTGGCATACAAGTGTAATTCTGTCCTTTGCACTGGCCGGAGGTATGTTTTATCCTGCAAATTCTCACATTTCTACAACGGATGTCCCACCTTGGGCATCTGAACAGGTGGCAACCCTAGTGGGGAGTCCTGCATGGTGGACAGCTGTTCCATCCTGCGTAGTATGTTTTGCATGTTTGTGTAGTAACTGAACAGCACCGTGACTACACATTCATGTTTTGTCCAGATCTATACAGTACTGGACACCGTGGCGTGTAAACTCTGAGGTTTCAACAGGTTACTTATCCCACGCGGGATGTACACACATTTTGCCGAAACATGAACGCGCGGGCATTTGGATTTACGTAACTGTGATGGGATGTTTACAAACATGGGATACATATTAGCAATCCTGACACTGCCTAGGACGATACTTCCTACTACATATGGGGAATACTCGCTATGTGTAGGTGTACGGCTGCGCAAGGCTGGTAGCTGGATTTGGTGGACATTTGGACATGGGTGAGGGTTATGTGCTATACAGGGGTTGTTGCGTATTGCATTTGCATGCATGGGTTCTGCTTTTGGATATCCCGGTTCCGCATATAGCATCCTATGTGTATGTGCCGGTTACATTCCTGTTCATGTGTATAGCACATTTTAATATACATATGTTTGTGTGAGTTTGGTATACAATTTGGACTGTCAGGTTTCTTTACGGTTGTTATATGGCTACAACTGCCCAGCTGTGTACTATCACTACCACTGTGGGACTGCTGGTGACCCTGCCCATGGGGCTAGATGTGTGTATTGGCGGCGCGCTGACATGATGCGCTCCACTTCCACTAGGTATAACTACTGACAGTGCAGTACATTACGGACACACGATTTTAAATATCATTTGTTCCATGGACGGAAACTCATATTGTGTTGCGTGCATTTCTGTTTTGTTCTCCATTTTGTGTGGCCGGGAACTGTCTTGCATGCTTTGCATACATTTCATTATCCACGGACACTGATAGGTGCAATTACTATTGCAGGCAGGCTATAATATTCAGCAGTTTAGGTTGCTCATCGACAGCCGACAATGACACGCCTCCGGGCGCAGCTTAGTAATGCCCCATGCACTCGCACACGTGTCCTATGCACGTGGATGTGGTGGCATCGCACCTTCATTAATATGCATATGGTGCTACTACACCATATATACGCCGCACGACCGGCACAGGCCTTACACCGGCCTTGTGCCGAGCTTCATGAATCCAGGGGAGTTTCTCCAAGTCTGTAAGGAAAACAAATCTCTCCCATTCCTTTAAAAAAATTATTTTAATATTATTATTTAAAACATTGTATTCTAAAATCAAAGCTTGTTGATAATCATCTCCAGTGTTTTCTTTATTTATATAACCCCCATTAATTTGTTCACTACCTTTCTGAATGGGTTTAAATTTATTGCTTCTTCCTTTTTCTACCTCCTCTCTCATATTTCTAATAAAATTCAAGGGGTAGCCCCTTTCTAGTAACATTTTCTCTAATAAATCACATTCCACTATAAAGTCATTACCAGAACTAGTCATACGACACCCCCTCACAAATTGCCCCTTAACAATATTTTTCTTACAATGTAAGGGGTGTGCACTCTTGTAATGTAGGAATGAATTACAGAAGGTGGATTTTCTAAATATCTTTGTTTCAAATTTTTTCCCCACCTTATATATCTCTATATCCAAATACTGCAAACTGGAATCTGAAATTTTATATGTAAACTTTAAAAAATTAGTAGTGTTATTCATGTATGTCATAAATTCATCAAATCTTTCTTTACCTGCTGTCCAAAAATAACTATATCGTCCAAAAACCTACGATAGATGTCCAGCAGGCATTAAATTCAGTATTTAGTATACATTTATATTCCCACTTTGCCAAAACTAAATTAGCATAGGTTGGGGCACAAGCCGCTCCCATTGCAACCCCTTGAGTCTGTTGAAAACAATCCCCATTAAAATATAGGAAATTATTTTTTCAAAATCATGTCCATTAACCAGACATTTACTAATTTTTCATTTTGTGTTAAACCCTGGTCCTCATAGACTATTTCCTCAAACATTTCCATACCATTATTATATGGTATAGAGGAAAATAAATCCACAATATCTATAGTTATAAATAGTAGATTCTCATGGTATAAATCATCAGAAATTTTTCTTAGGAGGTCCCAGGAATCTTTTAGTAAAATTTTCTTCCTACCCATAAACCTTTTAATTTTGTATCCACATATTTAGCCAAGGAATAAGTTTTTGATCCTTCTGCAGATACAATAGGTCTTAATGGTGGATCACTTTCACATTTATGTGTCTTAGGAATGCCGAATATTGCAGGTATTCTTGGTTTGTCAACTTTTAGATACATATATGTATTATAGTCTATAAGTTCCTCATGTAACATGTCTCTAAGTCCCATGTCTATTCTATTATAGGCTATATTAACCTCATTTTTTGAAACACTGGAGTATCTCCGATCATCCCATAGGATCATGTTCATCTTACTTTCATAATGTATATTGTCCATAATCACCACCCCTCCTCCTTTATCTGGCTTCATCACTCTAATATTGGTGTTTCCCTTCATTTCATACAATAATTCTCTTTCTTTGTTACTTAAATTAACTTTGTATTTAATATTTGTGTATTCTTTTCTCACCTCTTTTTCCATAACTTTTTCCAGATTTTTTAGCTGAGGGTGTAAGGGGGGATTATAAATAGTCTTACATTTTAATTCTGTATTTTGAATTGTTTTATCCATATGGAACATGATACTCAGATTAATTTTTCTTAAAAACAATTTAATATCAAGCAACATTTTAGTAATATCTCCTTTTTTATATGGGATGAATTTTAAACCCTTAGAGAATAGTCCAAAATGTTCTTTCTCTACTTATATTACTAAAATTATAGATGGAGAAATTATTATATGTATTTTTAATTCCATCCACTAGTATCTCATTGTTGTAACTTGTGGTAAGATGGGTATTAATTAAAATCTCCCCCTCCCCCTTCTCCCCCCCTCCATTGAGAATTTGACTGTGCAGGACCCTGCTTGTTCATCAACCTTTCAGATCTCCGCAAAGGCGGAAAGGCTTGATCATAGTCCTGGTCCCCTTCTTCCTGGTAGTGCCTTTCGTTTCCATCATTCTCTAAAATAGATGCTTCATAATTCTGCCTATTTTCATTACTTTGCTTAAAATATCTATGTGAGGGTTTGGGGTAACTGTTGTTACTATCATATTCCTTAATATCTCTTTCTAGTTTCTTTAGCTTTCTATACACCAAGTCCTCACTTTTGTTGTCAATGTCTTTTCTAATATTAAAATATTTATCTTTCTCTTCTTTAATGGTAAAAATCAAGTCATCTTTAATACATTGGTCTAATTCTTCTATGTCTTTCTGTATTACATCTTGACACCTTATGTTTTCTCTAATAAGTCTCAAAACATCCAGTCCACACTTATTAAAAACTTCAATGAGCTCATTATGAAATACAGAACCCATAACCAGATTATTAGGAAACTTATAAACACAAAGTCCCTTTGGGACTATTTCTCTGGATATACATTTTTTTAAATATTCATTTTCTATATCCAATGTCCTGTATTTAAACATTAGTTTAGCTAATTTGTCCAGTTTTATACGGTAAGAATCATTTAAGGCAGGCTGTTTGATGCCTTTGCCATCTATTTTAAAAGTATATCTAGTCCGTAACCATTCTTTTGTTTCTTTAACAATGTTAGGTTTTACAGTACCTGAAACCATAGCCATATCTTGAGGTAATTTTTGACCCGGTTCAATACTCGGGCCTTTATTAGAACAAGTTCCTTTATCCACTACTTTAAAAATGTTGGGAGTGGATGCAACATTAAAAGTTCCTCCATTAACTTCAGTAGGGTTGCCGACGTCGTTAAGAACGCCTATAAGCTCCCTTTGCCTGATGTATACAGCATCTCTCTGTTCTCCAAACCCTTCGCTTCCTGAAGAATGTTGTTTGGCTAGGCTTCCATAAATCACCACCAACGATTGGCTAAGCGGAGTTAACAAATCAATCAGTTCTGTAAGTTGGCCAATCAACTTACGCGATTGGCCTGGTTCGTCCTGCCCTTTCAGATCAGGAAATGTTTGTTTCTCCATCTCCGTTCCACTACGAATACCAAAACCAAGAAAATGTGGAAAATTGCACCAAGTAAACTTGTAAATCCAAAAGTCTCTGAAGAGGCCCAATGCTATTGGTGAAAGTACTAAGTCAGTGATTCTACATTTACAATAAAGCTGTGGTTTTATTGAGTCATGGATCTTTTTATTTATACTAGTGTTCATTCAGCTTGGAAGAATGGAAATTAAGCCTCAAGTGGATAAAAACCAGGCAGCAACTGAATGTGCTAAAAAACAAAAGAAAGAATATAAGATGAAGGACCAGGTGAGAAGCCAAGAAATGTGGAAAATGTATAACTATTGTTGCAAGTATAGAACACTTCTGCAAGAACCTCATGTTGATCACGAACGAATGCAGGAATGGTTAAGGACAGGCAAATTCAAACCAAGAGATGAAAGGTTAATATGGGTGGCACAAGATAGTGGACTATGTACACGTTGGTTTACAAAGTCCATTGAGCATGTGGGAGAAACAGACAAATGTAGGTTTTGTAAAACAGAATTAGAAACAATTGCACACCTCGTTGCTGGTTGCAACATACTAATGGCAGAAGGACTGTATACTGAAAGGCATAATAATGTGGCGAGACTGTTGCACTGGGGATTGTGCAAACATTATTGTACTGAAGTGGCTGAAAAACACTGGAAACATAAGCCACAAAGCATCATAGAAAATGATGAGGTTTACATCACATGGAATCATCCATTGCCAATAGTTCAAAAGATAGATGCTAGAAAACCAGATATAGTGGTCCAAGAAAAGAAGACAAAAATAGCATTTATCATTGAAATCACCACACCCAGTGACTATAGTGTCCTGTGTACAGAAAGACATAAACTCATAAAATATCAGGATTTGTAAGCAAAGCAAGAGCAATGTGGAATAAAGATTCCCAGATAGTTCCAATAGTAGTAGGAGCAACGGGTTAAGAATCTACAATCATATGTAGATATGCTACCAATACATGTAACTCCATACGAATTGCAGAAGGAGTCAATACTGGGCACATTGCGGGTGCTGCGAAGAGCACTTTTGGCTGACATCAAAGAGTGAAACAATACTAATTCTGTCAACTTTAATCATACTTTGAGTTAGGAATGGGGTCCATTGCCATCATGGTATTAGAAACCCAAAAGATTTGGAGAAATTAAAAAGACATGAAGAAACACTTGTAATACTGCATAATCATACTAATACCTCGGATCTATGCTAGCACTGACAGATGTGCACTACACAGCTGTACTTCATTTTTATTCTCTACTGCTGTTTCTGTTAAAAGCTAGACATTTTTATGACAGCATTTATAACTCATCCTGACTCTCTCTTAGGCGTTCCAATCTGCTCATGTTCATCTGCCTATTCTTTTTGATATCTTCAGGGGATAGAGATATAAAAAGGGCATAATGAAAAACTTGATGGTAGAATGCAGTAGCACTTTATTTGGGTAACTAAAAGAAGTTATAATTACAGTACAGAGGTGGTGGCTGCACCTTAACTTCTTCCTCCTGTTGGAGGAAAAGGTCAGGATTGTAAGCCCTCACATCACTGTAATGGTCACATTACTGTTCTCCCATGCATCAGCCATATACTGTGACCTGGTATAGCCTTTTGGCAGGAGCCTCTGACTGTACATCTTAGGAAGGGCATCCAGAAAAATCTTGGACTCCTCACCCCACCTAAAAGGAGGACTACTCTCTCCTCCAGCCATGATGTCTCACCATGAAGAATATCAGGGAATAAAGTCAGGAGAATGGAGTCCACAACTGTTCTTACTTGCCCCATTTGCCACTCAATGTCAGACATTAACCAACACCTCATTTGCGTGACAGATGGGAAACTTAGAAAATATACGTAGTGTATTACTGTTTCCAATAGCACTTTCAAGGTATGAAACATGGCAGTCATACCTCCTCATGTGTGCTGTTGAGAATGCATGCCTTACAGTTACTCCATCTGATGATGGTTAAATATGGATGACAATTCTCTCAACCCTAAAATAATGTCTGCCCGCACATATGCGAAGCTGCCTATAGGTGCTTGGGTGTGTGCACAGCATTGTGTAGAAATCTGCACAATAACTATCAGGTTTGTTTGTCATACAAATAGAGGGATTCAGAAACAGTCATGAGATGAGTCCTAATTAGTATAATCGCTGCACCCAGAGGAGTGAATCTACATGATATAAACATGACAAGAAGCACAGGGTCTCATCACACTAGGAAATAAAACTTCTGTAACCAGGGTTTGAATCCTGCTAAGGATGTTTTTGGGTAAATATTTTTTTCTTAAGAAGATAACTGCTTAGATAAGGTTAGGGCTACTTTTTATACATCTGTTTGTACAATGGTAGCTTTTCCTGGTTTCCAATAAACCTTTGGGTTTACGGTACTTTAAGTATTACTGTTGATTTGGTTTCACATAAACTGATGTTTTGTTTTGGGCTAGTTACACACAGCCATAGCAGAAATAGTGAGGGTGATAAAGGGGGTGAATTTTGACCAATAATAGTTCATGTCCCATATGTATGATTCCTTGAATAGACTGAATCGCAAATTTGACTGTGCAGTGTCTTCACTGAGTCATTTTGCAGGGGCAAGGGGCTGTCCTTACAACTAGTCATCTGCTAATTCCACAGATGTTTGCCAAAATGGCCACTGATGAGCAACTTCCTGCTCCCACAGTTCTACTACAAAATGTATTATAGAGGTGTCTACACCCACCGAAGGGGTGTCTTCAAGGTTGTGGCCTTCATCACACACACTGGCACATCATCCAGCAGAGATCGGTCAAGATCATGTAAAACACCAGAATCTAGCAAAGGTAGAGTCATGGCAACAACTGGCAGAGCCAACTCTCATTGGTGGAGATGTGCACAGGAAGGTGATCATTCTGTCATGCATGCCTTGGACTAGTACAATCGGCTAGCCACGGTATTGCACCAAGTGTTGAGGTTGTTTCCCTGCAGACACACACACACACACACACACACACACACACACACACACACACACACACACACACACACACACACACACACACACACACCACCACAGCTTCCAGCACAGCTCACACATCCACTGACTCTGGCCATTCTTGATATTAACCTCCTCCCATACCACATTCCACACTTCCTATAAAAGCACTTTTCCTTTTCTTAAATCTCAGCACTCACTGAAATGTGAAACACATTCATCCTTGTAGTCCCTTATCTACCTATGCAAATGATAACTGTACTCTGCCCTTTGTATAGGGTTATTTGGGTTACCTATGTCTGATGCACAGCTTGGCCAGCCTATGCATGGGTACTTAGAGTTTGGTGTTGTTGCATGCATTTTTACTGTAGTGTATCTGCTTAACTGTTATATATTTATGCTACAAAGGTGTGTGCAAGCCACTGTCTCATTGCTAGTGCCATGGCATATTGTGCCCACTTCCATCTGCCACAGTCATCTCCTGATTCTGGCTTCTACTTTCTTTCCTTATCTATCTTGGCTCCCACTGTCAGTGGTGCTGGAAACTCCAGACCCTGCAAGAGGCCACCCTGCTGTAACTGTTTCCTAAATATAATATCATGTAACATTGCAAACATGGTCAGTATTTTGTCACACGTGGTGGAGTCATACTGCAGAGCACCATCAGATGAATTTAGACAGCAGAAATGTGCCTTTAGCAACCCAAACACATGCTCTATAATGTTTCTGGTCTGTGATAGTGCACAGCTACATCCCTGTTCAGTTTGTGTGAATATCTGGTGGCTGTCATGAGGCAGGGTTCCAGGACATGTCCAGCATCAGCAACAAGATGCCCCTTTGGAAAGCCACCTGTCACAATCCTTTTGTACAATTTACATGTGTGCCATATGTGGGAGTAGCGAAAACTGCTCTGGTGGCCCGCACACGCATTGTAAATGATACCTTGTGCATTACAGACCACATAGCAGTTGATGGAGAGATAGTTTATGTTTACTGTACCTCCTCTTCAGTGTACCAGATGGGGTCTTTATTTCAATGTGGGCACAGGCTATGATCCCCAGAACCTCAGGAAAACAAGCTATATCACAGAACTCTCCCACAATGTTGGCTCTGTGGGAACCACATATGCTAAAGCATAGCATTGCAGAACTGATGGAGTATTCTCAAGGCAGAGGTCTGAATTACCCCACTATGACCCCAAGTAGATTACTGAAAGCTCCCTGTAACCAATATATGTAAAGCCACACAAACCTTGGTATACCCTGGGATAGGTATTAAAAAAACTCACACAGGCCTGCAGATGTGGCTGACACATTTCTACAGTCTGTTGCATGGTGCCACCTACCTTCATGCCTTTACATGCATGCTTTCACCAGCCAGACCTACCTAGTACATCAAGACCACAGTTATGGTTTACCTTTAAACAAGCCAAATCTTGAAGATTTGGATAGTAACAATACCTTTAAGCCATCACTTTGTAAATGGCAAATGCCAGCAATATAAATATCATTAGGTCTGTACCCATACCACTACACTAATATAGTATTACCTAAGAGCTTTGAAATAAAATTAAAACTCTTCATATGAAATGAATACAATTAAGCAATGTACTCTGTAAAATTAATTATAAAAGCATCTGTACTATTGTACAAAGAAATATAAAATGAATGGATTTTAACAGATAATACAGAAAATAATTCAACAGCTAATCAATCTATTCCTAGCATTACAAATAGCTAAAGAACTACTGAATTCTATCTACCTCTGACTTGAAAATACAAACAGCAAATGCTCCATCTCACAAGCAACTGACTTCTAATTTTGAGTTTCTGTTCCAGACTAGCAGTCCACTGTATAAACTTTAGGAGCAAAGCCAAACAGTTTCAGTAAATGTCCACAGATATAGAGGTTTGGTGATATGTGGATGAAACTCTGGAGTATGTTTTATATTTTAGCTTGTATTCTGGATATTCTTGGGATATCTGGTTATTTGGATTATTTTGCTTGCTGTAGTTGCAGTATAGTTTACAAGGCTGTATATATCATTCATTTCTGCACCTTGGATCCTACATAGTCCCCATTTTATTAGAATGGCTCCCTTTGCCGCATTGCAATTTTCAAATACTGCAATATGTTTCAGGTTCCTGTATTTTACTTGCAGAATTAATCTTGCTGCACTTGTCATCTTTGTCATGGAGATGACATTAGTGAATATTTTGCACTATATTTAAACTAAAGTCATGTGGGCCATGAACAGCTGGAATGTTTTTTGAGGCACTGATTCTCTGAACTTTAGTGTTCCTTGATGATGGGAGGTATCAGATCAAGTATTGTATGATTACTGGTCTGAACTTTGTTCACAACCTGGAACAATTTATTCTGATGGGACACTTCATATTTTTCGACATTGTTTTGTGGTATTGTGAGCCACATTTTAAAATAGCTGCTAGTTTTAGTTGTATTTGCTGCTGTTGTAATACAGCTATACTCTGAGACATAGCTTTAATTAGCCATTTGTTTGCAATATTTTTCTTAACCAATTTTGTGTTATACACTGCTTCACTTTAACTGTACTTAAGAAATAAGCACTTTAATAAAACTGATGATGCATTGAAGAAAGTGCATTTTGAATTTGGGAAAGGTCTCAGATCTTATAAGGGGTCCAAGGAGATAATCATTTAAAATATTCAGACTAGCAATACTGAGTCCCGGAACAAGATGACTGAACAACTGAAAATCTGGACTTGCATATAGTCTGAGATTGCCATTTCTCAGTATATGGTGCTCTCTGAGTAGATATGTACTTGCTGCGGGGTGTGGACTGCAGGCCTACCACTGCCTATTCCATACAGATGACATCAGTGTCTCTCACAGCTCATTTATGTATGACTCCTTCACAGCATTCTTTGTTATAGGTTCTTTGCCCTGTACTCAGTCAGCTGCAATGATCATTGGTTTGCATCATCACAGCACCACTGCCCCAAGGAACTATTCAGTCTGGCTTTGATTTGTTTTCTATTAAACTCTTCCTCCCTGCCACATTCTAAATAATGCCTTGGCAATTTATACACCTGACTCAGCCAAATTCTAAATCCCAGGCATTTTTTCACTTTTATGAACAAATTATTACAAAATTATGTTCACTATAGTAATTTCATGTTATGATAACCATCTACCTATATGCAAACATGTAACGCTCACTGTGTGGTTTCATTGCAGCTTATTTAGGTTCATAAGTTCATAGAAGGTTACTAGTCTAATGGCCCTAGAGCCCTTACAGACCTAGCCATATTTATCCCAAGTTGCCCCAATTGCCAGTGGTTAGGTAAGAGAAGTTTGCATTGCAGAGACTTTGTGCAGTTTGCTAACCATACCTCTCAACCTGGAAACATCAAAAGTCTGAACAAAGGCACATGAAAAGTAGGTGCAACTGGCCAAATATTGGACGCTGATTAACATAAAAGTTGCATACATGATCATGTGACCCTGGCCACTCCAGTGGAATTGTGGGATACCAACATGAAGATTGAACTCATTAAATAGTAATAAATAACGGCAGACATTTGAATTTCAGACTTAATATTCCTCAGAAAATACATAATAATGCAAAAATCTGTTATTCTAGCAGCTACCTAAGTTTACAGGAACAATATTTAAAATCTGTCCCTATTTTTGGGGTTTTATCCCACCATCATTTTTGGCTTTGTCCTGATTTATTGCTCTGAGAGATTGAGAGGTATGGTTGGAGTTATAGTGAGCTAGAATATGGATTTGGATGCATGTCATGGCTCTCAATTTGTTGAGTATGAGTGTATATATATGGTAGTCTTGCAGGTGGCAGCAGACATAAGATATATGTATTCTGTTGTGTGGTGATGGCAAAGATTATAAATTGAATAATTTATATTCCACTGCCTCTTCCCCAGTCTGAATCCCTGACTACACTCCATCCAGCAAGTCAAACGTTTTCAGAAAATTACTTCAGAAGCTGAGTGCCAAAGATTTACTAACTAAAGAACAGTCATTTGACAGCATTAAACAGAGACAGACAACTCATAAATATTCATAGTTCTGTCTTTTCGCACATAATTTTATCTTCTGCTAAGTTCTCTAGGACTGGAGTCAGGTATTACCAGACCTCAAGAGTTTCTTCTTGCCCTTCAGAAAATGCATGTTGATATAAAAGAAGCTGTTCTGTTAGCTTTTCAAGTGAACTAGAATATTTAAAAACACCCCCCTTTTTTAAGTGCATCATCATCCCTAGCCCTTGAACAAAGAAGCTGAGACATACAGCTGTCAGCTACACTTTGCTCTGCTTGTTCTTTATACTCCTGACACAGAATGTAATGTCTGCATCATGCATCAAGATCGGGAAGTGGATTGTAGGCAAAAAAAGATACACATCTTGCCAGCTCTTATGTTTTCATCTTCCCCTCTATACAAAAGCTCAACACTCTTTAAATAGCATGGAATTTGTTCAGACTAGGGAACTTCTTTAGAATGAATGCGGCATGGCTAGACATGAACCTTTATACTACAAATATTTATTATCAATACTCGGCATGTAAAAATCAGCTGCCAATCATTAGTGGACTGGAGTTCCGCTGTGGCGACCCCTAACTGGGAAAAAAGCCAAAAGACACAACAACAACAACAACAAATAGTTGTACAATTTCCATGCTTTCTATGTAAAGGAAATAACTACAGTAAAGATACTGAGACAACTGCAGGACAGCACAAACACATCTCACAAGTATGTTTCATTCTATTCAGTTTTCATGCACCAGATTTCATTTTAATGTTTTTCAAAGCAATGTACTGCAACCCATACTGCGTGAGACTACAGAAAACACTAGTGAACCTGTTACAGTATTTAAACAGTCCACCCAGATGCCTGCATGATTACAGTACCACAAAAAAGAAAACTGTCATGTTATAACTTAGAGGGAAAATCTCAGTGTCTAAAATTCAGTCAGAATTTAGCTAACCAAAGTAACACCCACTTTATCTACGTTACTTATATTCCCACCACAGTGTCATTGTTCCTGTAAACCCTCAATTCCAGTCTTGTTTCTCCTCACTGTGAACTATCTTTTGATTTTTGCATTCCTCTCAGAATCCGATGTATTTCCACTTATGAGTTTACTACTTGCTGATATTTAAAGTTTCTTTATCTTTGTTCATATCCATTCCTTCTTGGATAAAAATATTACATGTACCAACTTTAAAGCTGCATTCACAAGGATCCTGAGCTGCTGTTTGTGTTTCTCTCGTACGATGTTTCTTTTGTTTAGTTTTGTGAAAAGCTTGTAATTATGTTACTACTTTTTGCAGCCTTTAAACCTGATCTTGTTTAGCAGACTACAGATTAAATCACAGTCAACTGGTATAATGCAAAAAATCAAGAGAAATAAAAAAAAAAAAATTCTGATCGCTTTCATTATTTATGGCATTACAAACTTCATCGTGCTCACCATTTGAAGTGCTTCTCTCAGTTTTGCTTTGTGTTCAATTAGTTTGTTAATATAATACTTTAGTTTCAAACTGGGAGCAGAATTGTAGTTAAAAACTTTTGAATTTATGCAGTTCAAGCTGTGATCAAGTCAGAACGACTGCAACTCCATCTTCCTTCCTTTATATTGTTCTTATAGCAAAGCTTGCCTGCAAAACCCCCCAAAAAAATTTGCAAGTGTAATAAAACAAGAAGTTATGCACTCACCATAATGTTCGATGTATGTAGTCCATCTTGCCTCACATTCTTACCCGTGAGTTCGGAGCCGAATATCAGCTCTGACTCGGACAAACTTTTCTAGCTCAAAGTCTTCTATTGGCTGGGCTAAGACGGTATCCCATGCTGCACTGCTCCATATCCCCAGATCTAGTTTGCTGCGAACACCACATTCATACCCCATGCATAACAACATCCAAGTAAAGAGGAATAAACTAAGGTGTAGGGAGCTCTAAAAACCAGACCTAACCTCCAGATCCTCCAGGAAGGGGGAAGGTGGGAGGGTGAGTAAGAATGTGAGGCAAGATGGACTACATACATCGAACGTTATGGTGAGTACTTCTTGATGTTATGTAGTCTAATCTTGCCTACATTCTTACCCGTGGGACAGCGTCCCCAGCACCTACATCCTGGGAGGCTCAGAGGAAGATACTCCTGAGTACTGTGGAACCAAATGAAGACCTGCCCCTAGATACCACGTCCAGCTTGTAATGAGTAACAAAGGTGTGAGGTGATGCCCAGGTAGCTGCAGCACAAATATCATCCATAGACAATCTGGCCTGATAGGCTGTAGATGTGGATACAGTCTGAGTAGAGTGAGCCTTGACTGGAAACGGTGGATCTTTACCCCCTGAGGAATAAGTGAAAAAGATGCAATTTGATATCCATCTGGATAGGGTGATTTTGGAGTTAGGGGACCCAATTCTGTTTTCCAAAAAGGAGACAAACAGCTGATCAGATTTTTGGAGATCTTTGGTTCTGTGCAGATAGAAACATAACTGTCTGTGTACATCCAATTGATCAAATTTAAATTCTGCCTTGTTTGAAAAATGGGGAAAAAACACTGGCAACTCAATAGATTGATTAAGATTAGATATGGATGCCACTTTAGGAAGAAAAGAAGGGTTTGGTCTAAGAGAAACCCTGTCCTTATGAAAGATCAAGTATGGAGGTTTGATAGAAAGAGCTTGAATTTCTGAAATGTGTCTGGCTGATGTGATGGCTATTAAAAAGGCAGTTTTCCAGGTCAAGAATTTTAAGTTACAGGTTGCTGCAGGCTCAAAGGGTGGTGAAGTAAGGGCTTGCAGAACAAAATTTAGATCCCAGGGCATGATCAGTTCTGAGACAGGAGGGCAGAGTAACAGAGTGCCCTTCAGGAAAGCCTTACAGAGTCTGTGAGCCATCAGACTAGGCTCATTAGCAAGATGAAAATTAGAAACTGCTGCCAATTGAACTTTAATGGTAGTGGATGCTGAGCCCTGCTGGAAAAGCATAGACAAAAACTCCAAGACGGAAGCAACTGGAGCTGTATAAGGGTCAATTCCTTGGGTATGAGCCCAAATAGAAAACCTCTTCCATTTGCTGGAATAAATCTTCCTAGTAGAGGGCTTATGAGAGGAAGATAAAATATGAACTACCTCAGGTGAAAAATGATGAAGCCTAACTAACGACGGAAGTGGAGTAGCCAGGCTGTC
Organism: Protopterus annectens; assembly: GCF_019279795.1. Lineage (NCBI taxonomy): Eukaryota > Metazoa > Chordata > Ceratodontiformes > Protopteridae > Protopterus > Protopterus annectens. The sequence continues at coordinate 529,006,249 of NC_056734.1, forward strand.
AACCGGAGGGTCCGCAGAGAGGGGTGGAACTGTCCCGACATGTGTGTCAGTAAGTCTGGTTGTGGGTCCAGAGTCCAACGTTTGTCCACAATGTAGGGATGGAGAAAGGGAAACCAGACTTGATGAGGCCAGTGTGGAGCAATTAGAATCATTCTGCTTCCCAAGGATTATGCTTTCTGAATCAATTTTGATAGCAAGGGAAATGGAGGGAAAGCATAAAGCAGACCAGAGGGCCAATCGTGGACTAGAGCGTCTCCCTGGGCAACTCCCCCTGTGGGGGGATCAGCGTGAAGTAGCTGTTGCATTTGGCATTGAGGGGGGCTGGCAAAAAGGTCACAGCAAGGCTGACCCCATTTGCTGAAGATTCGTTCTGCAACTAGACGATTCAGGGACCACTTGTAAGGCATCAGAATAGCTCTGCTTAGCCTGTCTGCTATCACGTTGGACTTCCCCGGAATGTGCATTGCCACCAGAAACCGTTGGGAAGATACTGCCCACTGCCACACTCGCATGGCCTCTCTGCACAGGGGGTATGATCTGGTTCCTCCCTGCTTGTTCAGATACCACACCACTGACATATTGTCCGAGTGTATTGCGATAGTCCCGAGAGGTAGAAAGCTCTGAAGTGCCTGCAACGCAAGTAGCACCGGTCTCATCTCTAGGACATTGATATGCAGATGTATCTCGTGATCTTGCCACATGCCTTGGACTGTCCAGCTGAGATAATGCCTCCCCCACCCCATCTGGGAGGCATCCGTGGTCACTGTGGCAACTAGGGGTGGTGGAATGAAGGGTTTTCCCCTATCCATATTGTTGGTGCAAACCCACCAACTGAGATCCTGTTTGCATCTGTCCATGAGCAAAATAGGGGGGGAAAGTGGAAGTCTCTGGAGAGACCATTGAGCAAAGAGGAACCATTGAAGGAGCCTCATGTGCAATCTCGCTAGAGGGACTAACATAATTGTCGCTGCCATAGTCCCCAGGAGTTGGAGAACCCATCTTGCCATCGCTTTCCTCAGGGGTAGCAGGGCATGCACCTGTTGCTGTAAGACTTTGATTCTTTCCTGCGGTAGAAAGGCTCGCATTTGAATGGTGTCTAGCTCTGCACCTATAAAAATGCCACGCTGTGAGGGCAACAAAGCAGATTTTTCCCAGTTCAGTGTTATGCCCAACTGTTGACAGAGAGTGATGGTAGCATCCCTGGTTTGGATTAGTAGATGCCTGGTGGGGGTGGTGAGGAGCCAGTCATCCAGATATGGAAACACTTGGAATCCTTGATGTCTCAAGTGAGCTGTCACCACCGCCATACACTTGGTGAACACCCTGGTGGCTGTGGTGAGACCATAGGGCAGGGCTCAAAACTGAAAATGACTGGCTCCCAGCCGGAAGCGGAGGTGACTCCTGGATGCCCTGTCCATTTTGATATGGTAGTAAGCATCCTTGAGGTCGATGGATCAACAATAGGAGAATTGACTGTAGTGTGACCATACGGAACTTGGACTTTTGTACATTGTTGTTCAGTTGGCTGAGATCTAATATGGGTCTCAGGTCCCCTGTTCTTTTTGGCACCAAAAAGACTCTTGAGTAAGTCCCTAATCCAATCTGGTCTGAGGGGACATGCTGGATGACTCCTTTTCCTAGCAGCTTTGAATCCGCTGAAGCTGCATGATCCCTTTGACTGGGTGGAACGTCCGGGATTTTTCTGACTGGAGGGGGATCTGATGAAAAGGGGATGACATAACCTCCGGAAATTATTCATAATACCCATCGGTCCTGGGTGATGCTTTGCCAGGCTTCTGGGTATAATGATGTTCGAACCCCGACTGGCTCCGGAAATGCACAGTTGGGTATCCCATCAGGAATGACCATAGGTAGAGCCGTGAAAGGAATCACGGTCTCCTGAATTGCAGGGGCCCCCTCTGCCTCTAGGGTGGTGTCTCCCTGAATACCCTCCCCCTCCTCTGCCTCTGGAGGGGGGCTCACCTTGTGCACCGGGAAAAAACCTCTGTGATTTTTTTGAACCACATCTTCCCACCCCTCTGGGCCTTGGGGTAAGGCCTAGAGGGAAGGGAAAAATGGACCCCTACAGCAGACAGAGTCTTTCCCTCTTGCTCGCACCTGGTGAGGGTGTCTTTCACTTTGGTTCCGAACAAAGAAGAACCATCAAAGGGGACGTCAGTGAAAGAAGACTTGAAGGCCTCCATGAAATGACAAAGGCGCATCCAGGCTTGCCTCCTAAGGACGACCCCTGAGCTTGCTGCCCTATTCGCTCCCTTGGCTGCATATGAAATGAGCCGTATGGAGGAGTTAACAATGGAATTGAGGGTAGACACCTGGGCATTAACCGTCTGGGCCACTGCCTCAGGAACGTTACCCGTGAGAGTATCTCCTAACTCCTTGAGGAGATCTCTCTGGAGCCGAGTAAAATGAGACAGGTAGTTCAGCGACCATAAGGTAAAGGTTGCTGATGAGAGGGCACGCTTCCCGTACCGGTCCATGGTCCTAGACTCCTTGTTAGGAGGATGGACGGAGGAAGAAGTCTCGGCTAATTCCTTCTGAGTGGCCGCCGCCACCACCATGGCATCCACAGGGACTCCTTTGGACAAAAACTCCTTACCCAGGGGAGCAGACAGAAATTTATTGGGTCTCCTGGATACGGGTTCCACAGAATCAGGGTTCTCCCACACCCTCCGACAAATTAAATCCAGGAGCTCGTTGAAGGGTGGGGACACCCAGGAGGTGGAGGGCTGAACACCAAAGGCCTTCAGGAAGACTGACTCCTCCTTGGAGGGGGCTTTGGATGGCCAGTCACCTCTTTGTTTCAATATCTCCAGGATGCCGGAGAAAGAAACATCATCAGAGGATGACTTGGGGGACCCCTCCAATTCCTAGAGGTCAGTATCTGAGGTGAGAGACTCATCCTGGGAGTCTATGTGCTTCCTCTTGCACATTGTCTTTCTAGGAGGCTCCTCAGGCAAAAACTCTGAGGGGCCCACAGAAACTTGGGGACCACTCGTGGGGGTATCCCTAGGCCTTGGGGCTCCGCTGTCTACAGATAGGTGGTGATCCGAGGCTCTCACCGGAGTGGTAGTGGACAGAATGACCGACCCACATGATGTGGCTGAAGATCTGGCCAGCGCAATCTGCATGGCCTCAAAGGCTGGCCCCCCCTGAGTCCGAGGACCGGCCAGCCTCCGAGATCATGACAGGAGCCGGGGTTCCATGAGCCAAGGCACCGAGCGGGAGACTAGGAACCAAAAGGTGTCCCGAGGTGTCCCCCTTGGGCCCAACTGAAGAATCCCGTGTCCTGAACCCTGTGGACGGTGCTGACGGGGTCGGAGCGGATGTCGGCACCGATGAGCCCAAAGGGCCATAGGAACCGACCTAGGAACATCACATGGAGCGGAGCATTCTGGCTCCGAAGACAGAGACGCGCTCGGAGGAGGAATAATCGAAGAAGGTATTAGGACGGACTCCAGAGCCGACTGGGACGGAGTGGAGAACAATTTAGCCAAAACCGGTGATTGAAGGAGCCTCTGCACCACCCTATCGACATCCACATCTGAAAGTGTCCTGGAGGATTTGGAGGACAGGGAGGGAGATCGGGATCTCCTCTCAGGTGACACTGGTCTAGTACTGGGCGATCGGCTCCGAAGAGGTTCCAATATAATTGGAGCCGATGCCAGTTCCATCAGCACTGGCACTTCCTGCGGCCCTGAGGACAGTGGAGCCGAGGAGGTCGAAGCTAGTTTCATTACTTTCTCTGCTGGCTCCGAGGAGACTGAAGGAGCCAGAGATCTCTTTTTTTTGATTTTGTGGATTTTGATTTTGAAATGGAAGCAGGATCCATGGCCTCTTCGAACGAGGGTTTCAAGAGTCCCCTCAGAATTAACTTATTCTTTCTTTCTTGAAGCACCCTGGGACTAAAAGCATGGCAGAAGCTGCAAGACTCCTGCAGGCGGATTGCTCCCAGACAATAAACGCATACTGAATGTCCATCGGTGATGGACATCTTGTAACCACACTTAGAGCACATTTTAAAACCCAAAGGTTTGTGCTCCTTGGAATCTTTGGACATCTTGAAAATTAATCACAAATACCAATACAACGAGCAAGTCACTGCCTGACTGGAAAAACAACTACAGGCACACAAAAAGACCACACTAAGCGCTGGAACAAATTTTTCCACAAACAACAGCACACACAATCCTCAGAAGGGACACACACTAAGATGACTAGGGCTAAAAACCTCTAACTAAAACAGTTTTAGACCAAACTCGCATACAGAACAAGGAAGACAGACACTAAAACCTCTAATTCAAATGGTTTTAGATAGCAAAAAACAAGCACAGGGACAAGTAAGGGGATGGACTAGGTCCTCTAACTGAAACGGGCCTAGCCCATTGGAACAGCTAGTGGGATACCACAAAAAACAATCACACTACAGATTATACCCAAAAAACACCAAATAGAAATAGCTATTGAAATAGCTTTTGTTTGTAACAAATTATCTCAAGAAGAAGAAGAAAAAAGGTACTTAGCCACAGCCAAGAGCGAGACCACTTCCGAGCTACACGAGCGGCAAATGAGATCTGGGGATATGGAGCAGTGCAGCATGGGATACCTTCTTAGCCCAGCCAATAGAAGACTTCGAGCTAGAAAAGTTTGGCCGAGTCAGAGCCGATATTCGGCTCCAAACCCACGGGTAAGAATGTAGGTGAGATTGGACTACATAACATAGTTTGTTTTGGTAATTTCTTAGTCTTTCCTACATTTTACCGATATCTCTCATCTTCTTTGTTTAAGGATTGTGGACAAAGCTAAAAAAATGGATGCAATAGTCCATGATCACAGACATGTTTTGAATAAGTGTTTGTTATTGTTCAGAAAATGCAATGCTTATGCAAAGTATGAAAAGTCTGACATTTGCCATTATTAGTAATATTGTACTGACTTACTGAGGTCTTCAGTCTTTAACCATAAAATCTAACCTAAAAAGAAAAGAAATGGGTTATATAATCCAGAAGCAAGAGAAAATTATTATTAAAACAGATAAGAGTGCAGCGAGCCAAACAGGAAACCCAAAAATTAAATTCCACTCGATTTATTAACAAAAAGACTAAAAGACATTAACGCTTTTAAAAAATCACAGCGAATACGCGTTTTCGTCCTCAATACTCGGACTTCATTAGATACATCAAAATTAATACCATTCATCCCTTATATATCCAAATTAAAATCAATTAACCAATAAAATGTTAACAGAACATTTAAATGGGCAAACCAACACACTCTCTGGGCTCATAAATATTCATGAATCAAAATGTAATATATTTCATTACTACTAAATACTTATCAATTCAATTATATTATTTTAAAAAAATATAAATATAAAAAATATTCATATGTTTCCATCCACTTATAAATAAATAAATACATAAAAACATCAAATAAATATAATATGCATGAATAAAAACTACATATAAAATCTCATAATGGCTGGCTCCCTCTAGTGTAGAAATTCATAATTACCATTAAATTCTGCTGGCTCTTAGTTTTAATAATGGTAATATTGTTAAAAAATCATTAAGACCTGTTTTTTTCCCCGCATCCAGGGTAACTTGCCACCATAATTCTTTACTTTCTAAAATTTCCTCCCAGGGACCCCCTCTGATATCCTGCCTAATTTGTTCCAATACAAAAAAATAAAAATTATATCCTACACAAACTCTGGAATGTTGTAAAGTGCATTAGTGTCTTTTGCTTTGGGAATATCGTAGGTATGCTCATATGTTCTTTTTCTTAATGTTCTTTCCATTTTACCTACGTAAAATGATTGACATTTTTGACGTATCACAACAATAAAAACACTTACTTCTAATCTATCTCTTCCTAATCTCAAGATAAATTTCACCTTCATTTATAATATAGGGGCATTGGTTACATCTTCCACATTTGTATGTCCCTATTCTTCTGTTTCCTGTTGGTACTGAATTAATACTCGGCCTACTAATAGCTCTATTGTTATTTTCCAGGATTTTTCTTATACTATGGGAATTTTTATATATCACCTTTGGACTTATTTTAGATATTTCCTCAATATCTGTAAGTGATGCTAGTTTTTCCCATTCCCTCTGTAAAATATCCCTCACCTTATAATTAGTAGCATTAAATTCTACCACTAGACCTCTTTGAAACCCCTCAGATAGATTTTCATCCTTATTTCCTTCCTCTTGGATACTCTTATTGTACCCCATGCCTTTAATAGGCTTAAATCTGTCTAATCTACCTTTTTCCACTTCATTCCTTATTTTATTTACAAACCTTTTGGGATAGCCTCTGTCTAAAAACATTTTCTCTAACAGATCACATTCTTTTACAAAATCTATATCCAAGCTAGTCATTCAAGATCCCCTAACAAATTGCCCCTTTACTATATTTCTTTTACAATGTAAGGGGTGGGCGCTATCATAATGTAAGAAGGAATTACAAAAAGTACTTTTTCGAAACACTTTAGTTTCAATTTTTTGATTAATTTTATATATCTCCACATCTAGATATTGTAAACTATCGGGGGTAGCATTATAAGTAAATCTCAAGAAGCTGGTGGTTTTATTTAAATAATCCATAAATTCCATAAATTTCTCCTGTCCAGCAGTCCAGAGGATAACTATGTCATCCAAAAATCTGCAGTATAATATCCAGAATTTCTGAAATTTGGAATTTACAATAAATTTCTCCTCCCATTTGGATAACACAATATTTGCATATGTGGGGGCACATGCTGCCCCCATAGAGACACCTTGTGTTTGCTGAAAGAATTCACCATTAAAAATGAGAAAGTTATACTTCAGAATTATCTCCATAAGACCTACACTTGCTATTTTTTCATTTTGAGTCAGCACTTTATCCTGAAAAATAGTTTCTTCAAACAATTGCATACCTTTGTCATATGGTATACTAGAGAACAAATCCACTATATCAATAGTGACAAATAATAAATCATCCTTATAAAGCTCCGGTGTGAGTTCCTTTAGTAAATCCCAATAATCTTTAAGAATGGTTCTATTATTTACCCATATATGTTTGTTTTTTAAATCCACATATTTTGCCAATGGTAAAGTTTTAGAACCATCTGCAGACACAATTGGCCTGAGGGGTGGATCCATAGGATTTTTGTGAATTTTAGGTATGCCAAAAATAATGGGTATTTTTGGCTTACCCACATATAGAAATTTAAAGAAGGAATCATCTATAATTTTTTCATATACCATGTCATGTAATAGCATGTCTATTTTTTGATAAGCCATATTCACTTCATTCCTAGAAACGCATGCATATTTCTTTTCATCCCTTAATATTAAGTTCATTTTTCCTTCATAATATATGTTCTCCATAATTACAATTCCCCCTCCCTTATCTGGTTTCATGATTCTAACATGGTGATTGTTTCTTAACTCATTTAATACCTCATTTTCTTCCTTACTAAGATTAAAAGTGTATTTGTTTTTATTTTTATCCTGTAGTTTTCTAACTTCGTTCTCAAGTATTGCTTCAAAATTCTTCAGATGAGGATGTAAGGGTGGGTTAAATGTAGATTTCCTTACTAATTCTTGATCTACCCTATTATTTTTCTTAATATTGTTTCTAGAGGCAAAAACCTCCAAATTAATCTTTCTCACAAATAATTTGATATCAAGTAAAGTCCTAGTAGGGTCTCCCTTCATATAGGGTATAAATTTTAACCCTTTGCTAAGCAACTTGAAGTGCTCCTTAATAAGTGGCATACTACTAAAATTATAAATAGAAAAACCTTGATATGTATTTTTAAAACTTTCCACAGCAATTTATTCTTGTTTGCCGCATATCCTATTGGGAGAAGGGGTAAAACTTTCTAATATCTCCCCCTCCCCTTCTCCCCCCCCCCATTCAAAAATTTCCTCTTTTTACTTCCTGTTGGTTATAACCTTGTTCGACTCCTCTCAAAGGTGGAAATTCTGTATCATATTCCAAATCATTCCATTCATTTGTCTTATTATAATTATTCTTCTTCTTCCACTTTGTATCAATACCATACATGTCCCATTTAGTATAAGGTGGCTTAGGATAACTAGTTTTACTTTCATACTCTTGTATATCCCTATTTAACTTACCCATTTTACGTTGAATTACTTCATCACACTTATTATCTATATCTTTTCTTATTTTAAAATACTTGTCCCTTTCTTCTTTAATACCAAAATTCAGGTCTTCCTTAATAAAAGTGTCTAATTCTTCTATTTCTTTTTTCAAAATTTCTTGCTTTCTATCATTTTCTTTAATAATAAGTTTCAATACTTCCAGCCCACAATTGTTAAAAACTTTAAGTAAACTCTCATGAAATTCAGAACCCACTTGAACGTTGTTCGGGTATTTATATACCCTAAGTCCTTTTGGTACTATTTCTCTATTCAAACATTCTCTTAAATAAGCATTTTCAATACTGTATGTTCTATATTTAGTCATCATTTTGGTTAAATTATCGAATTTAACAACGTATGAATCTCCATTAGGTTGCCCACAAAACACATTATTGTCCAATTTAAAATGAAAGTCTTTCTGTAACCATTCATTAGTAGTTTTCATGTTTGTTTTAACAGTACCTGTAGGTACTAGCATAGAGATAAGCGTTTTGGGTCTAGCACCTAAGTCCATTAATAAATCATTTCTCGTCTCCTCACCCTCCATTTCCATCTCAAAAATCCTCGGTGTGGCTCCTGGATTGAACGGACTACCATTAGATACAGCAGGGTCGCCGGCATCTCCATTTTCGCCCATAAGCTCCCTTTTTCTTTTATGATGGTGCCCAGTAAACCCTTTGGTTCCATTTTCAGCTGCCATACACGTATTACCTCGGCCAGGAAGTAAGGGGTGACATAGAGGCGTGAGTAAACCTATGAGTTCAGTAAGTTGGCCAATCAATTAATTTTGATGTATCTGATGAAGTCCGAGTATTGAGGATGAAAACACGTATTCTCTGTGATTTTTAAAAGCGTTAATGTCTTTTAGTCTTTTTGTTAATAAATCGAGTGGAATTTAATTTTTGGGTTTCCTGTTTGGCTCACTGCACTCTTATTTGGATTTATTGGTGGTTTTGGAGTGCTTTCACTTGGTTTCTAATAGATTATTAAAACCGACACAGAGCAGATACTGAGTGTTTTTGTCTTACATTTCATTATAGACTTGTCTGATGATGTTTTAATGAAATGTAAGGTTAAAGCACTCAGCATTTGTTTTAACAAACAGTTTATCCTTCTTTTGCATGACACAATCCATTTTCGTGTAAAATACATCCAAAGCAAGGATGTCAGAAGGCTAATGCACTGTACATATTCCTGTATAAGCAAAGTTAAGGGGGTAGCAACAGAGCATGCACTGGGACCCAGGAGAAGCCACACTAGTAACAATTCCACTGTTAGAAATTTGTACAGAATTAAGACTGACCAAAGTAACACCCACTTTCTTACATCACGTACATTCCCACCCATAGTGTCATTTTCCTTCACATTAATTGTAAATCCCTCAGGTACCAACCTTATTTTAGTTGCCTATTAAAACGAAGCATTGATTTTGTGTTACTAACTTTGTAACAGTTACACTTTTGGACTTCCCAGCATATTATTTTTGTATTTTCTCTTAAAAGTTTTGCTAACTTCTTTTATGGTAAAACACAAATTCAATAAAAAATCATGTCTTCTGTTAGCTAAAGATCAAGTATTTTGTCTATTTTTTTACAAGGTAGTGCTGGTAATGCAGTATCATGGTAATGCTTTTTTTTTACTGTTTTTCCATACAACTATAAAGTGAAACTGCCCTGATTTTCATAGGATCATAGGAGGTTACTAGGCTAATGGTCCTAGAGCCCTTACAAGCTTAGTCAAGTACAACCCTTATTTCCAAGAATATCACGGTATTAAGCAGAACTAAGTCAACTGTGATGCCCTCGCACTGGCCCAGTAATCAAGGAGCCTCAATCCTCACCACTAGCACCAGTGAAGGGCATGCACATTGGTGGGATAACAAGTACAAACACAATAAAGTACAATTTCTCTTAAGAGCACACAAAGATCACAGTCATTCTGTGGCTGGTTTCTCCTTTTCCCTCCAGATCCCCAGTAAGACTTCCCACTGGCACAGCTATAGGGTTCAGATCTCAGCCAAGTAGCCAAGCCAAAACCTCCAGTACCCTCTCTGTCCAACCAGTGCTTCGTGTCCTGCCCAAGTAGCTGACAGACACACACTTTGAGATTTGATTTATATACAACCACACAGACACTCCTGGGGAAGGCTGGACCAAGTTCTCTAGCTATGTCCGCTCCTGCCAGGCTATAAAGTAGTAATCACTGCAACTGACTACTCTTATCAGCTACTAATAAGGCCCTTCCCAAAGGGTGACCAATTTTACCGTGTAATATTACTGTTGTTCAAACAGTAAGTGTGACTGAGCAGCAAGACTATTGGACTGGCTTGGACAGTATCACTAAATACATGCAAGTACTCTAGAGCTTAAATTATATCTACACAAAGTAGCCACAGTTGAAAGGTTTAAAAATATTTAATAATAAATAATAAAAGCACAAGACAAATCTCATCAATACAACACAGTTCTAATCAAGCGTTCAGAGATCACAGGAAACTATAAAACAATGTTGTAGGATAGTCTGACATAAATATAGAAAACAACTAGGTTAATCTGGCTATATTTCTAACTCTAACAGAAATACTAAAGTCTAAGATCCTACTTACATAGCAAAGCGAGTGCTGGTGAGCTGATGTCAGCTTTAGACAAAATCCAAAATGCTCTCCTTTCTTTCTGTCCTTAAATTGATAACATAGTACTGCTGAGTCATTTCAGATTACATCACTCGTAACAGTTATGAATTAGTTTCCCAGGCTCACAGAACTCAAAATTTACATTTCTTTTTGTAATCTGCACCTGCAGGAAGCCACAGCAATAAAAGACATTTTACATGTAAAATCTAGTAATTAACTCTTGTCCTAAGACAATAGATGGAATTCCTTAGTCCAGACATCCCATCTCCGAGCTTGAGATCAAACAGTCCTAAAATGCTGGACTTATTAGCTTTCTTCCAGCAGGGTGCATAGTGGTTACATTTTTGAAACTCAGAACATAACACAATTTTCTTACATTTGTTACACAAGCCTGTGGATCCTATTAATATTTACAATGACATAGAATTATTTACAAAATATTATCTAGCTAGGCTGGCAGCCTTCACATCAACAACTACTGCCCCTGTCTGAGGGGGACACAGGTGAAGCTCCCGGGGTGAATTTGGAGTTTCCCATTCAGTCATCCAAATTACGCTTAAACAGGGTCAGTGAAGACCATTGCTTCACTTGAATTGGAAGTTTGTTCCAGAGGAGAGGTAACCTCTGTGAGACGTATCTCTCTCTCCAGCAAGTCCTGTTGATGTCACATGCTAGGATGAGTTTCCTAGAGTGAGTGCATCTTAGCCATTTGATTTACGAATGTGCAGCATTTCCATTAGAACAGGATTGGAGATTGCTTTATATGCAAGACAGAGGTCACCTCTGAGTATTCGGTAAGACACAGTATAGTGACAGTGATTTCAGTCTGTCAACATATGACATATGCTGAAGAGCCTGAATCCGCTTGTTGCAGGTGCCTGGTAAGGTACATACCAAAGGTAGCACTGTAATCTATTACTGGTCTGATGAGTGGGGAGTACAGGGCAGTTATAACCTCTTTTGTTCTGTATGCAATGCCCTTAGTTAATAGGTGAGTGGCATAGAAAGCCTTTCTTAACACTGTGGAGATATGGTAGTCAAAGGAAAGATTGCTGTCAGCCTGTGTGCCCAAATCTCTTACCACTGATTGCATACTTAGGGTGATATTATTAATGTGGTAATCTGCAGGGATGTCGCTCTTGCTGAAGGAGATGATAATGCATTTTTTTGCATTGAGTTTTAGCCCATGACTTTGGCACCAACCATTTGTCTGTGTAAGTCCCTCTTCTAGGATGTTGACATCATTTGGGGACTCGATGACTACACCCAATTTCCAATCATCAGCAAACTTTATCAGCCATAGGTCTTTTGTTTTAGCTTGTACATCCGAGAAGTAGATTCCAAACAACAGGGGCCCCAGCACAGATCCCTGTGAAACACCACTGGTTATGAGTCTGATGGTGGAGGTAGAGTCACCTATTTTGACTGTGTGCATTCTATCAGTAGGCCAGTTTGCAACCCACCTGACAATACATGGTTTGATCTCCAGCTAGGTGAGTTTATCAATAATGCCTGAGTGGTGAGTAGTATCAAAGACCTTGGCCAGGTCTAGATAGGTCATATGCATGGATTTGCCTTCATCAAGAGCTCTGGTGACTGTCTCAAAGAAGTCCACCAAGTTCAAGAGGCAGGATCTCCCTTTTATGAAGCCAAACTGGGTTGGGCCAAGCGTTTGGAGGTATCCTATAATTTGTTGATAAGGTCCATGAATATTCTTTCCACAGTCTTGCTGATTAGTCTGGTCAGGCTTATGGGTCTATAATTCCCAGGGTCAGTGGAGGCACCTCCTTTATGTAACTGTGGTTAAAAAGAGTACCTAGTGATGCAGCTAGTTTCTGTTTTAATCTATTTATAATGCAGCCTGGAATATTATCAGGTCCCATACAGGCTGTGTTTTTGGCTTTGGAGAGAACATTTATGACCTGCTCCTTGGAGATACTAGGTGGAGGACAGGTGGTAGGGATGCTTTGGAGGATATGTGGTGAGCACAGGGGGGAGAAGTTTTCACTGAACCCATCAGCTAGCAGGTTGGCTATTTCTGCAGGCTCAGTATATGTGGTGCCATTAACAACCAGTGCAGATCTGTTTTTTTTCCTTTAAGGTTTTTGACATAGCTAAAGAAGGCCTTATGGTTATCCTTAGAGAAAAAGGCTAATCTGGATTCATAGTAAGCTTTAGAATGCCTTATGATGTGTCTTATTTGCTTGTTTAAGCTGAGGAGGGAATGCTTCCAATTTGGAGACCATTCCTTCCTGCTCTTGGACAGCAATTTCTTTCTCTTATTGTATAACCTGTTAATGGCAGATGTCAACCAGGCAGGCTTGTTCTTTCTCAAGAAGGCATTGGTGTAAATCCCAGTATAGGTGTAAATGCCATCAGTGAGGGCAGGGGCTATAATGCTGTTAATGCTGTCACATATTAGGTTGTAATTGGCTTTGGAGAAGTTTCTTAGTCTAGTTTTGTTGCTAATGGGGGGGGGGGTCAGATGTTATTGTTACTTCTAATGAGACTGATTTATGATCAGACCTCACTAGTGAGGGCCGCACACATAGGGTGGTGCAATGATCACCCATGTTAGTGACCACCAGATCCAGAATGTCTGGGCCCCTTGTGGGGGTGCCAAACAACTGGTACATGGCACTGGACTTCCCATGCTCTGGAATAAGATTCCAATCTACATTAGGCAGAGCTCCTTGCTAACCCTCTTCAGAAGAAATCTTGACAAGTGTATGGGAAATAGAAAGTTTACCCCAGGGATCACTTCAATGGCTCTGCTGGACAGAGGCACAGGGAACTAATCTAAGGGGGCGGTGAAAGCCAACACATTCGGGCTAGGCTTATAAATGCCTTTGGGCAGATAGCCTAGTACCTACCTATGAACCTATGACTATAAACTCAGTCTGTATCAATTCCTGTGTATAGTTTATACGTCATTGGAAGGCTAGTTATTGGTCTATCATTTTTAGAGTAGCTTGCAGGTTCACTCTTAAGTAGGAGCATTGTTTTTCCTGTTGTTAGCCAGGTTAGTGTCTGTTTGGGGTGTGCATATAAATAGCTCTTACTTATGGGTAAATCTTCGTGCAAAGATGTTAATACTTTTAGCCAAAAGTTAGGTACTGCATCTGGGCCTGGGGTCTTCCAATTAGAAGCTTTTAATAACTTTGTTTCAATCTCTCTGGCCGTTACTTCATCCCATTTCATATCCTGTACCTTTAAACTTCTTATTCTTTCTTTTACTTTTTCTATCCATTTAGCATCTTTGTTATGTTTCACAGAATCTTTATAGATACTTCTGCAAAATGTATCTATTTCTTCTTTTTTTTTGGTGGTCTTTCAATGTTTCCCCATTTTCTATAAAACCTTTTTCTTATGCCTGTGTGGGTTTATTCATGTGCTCTGAGATTGGCATCCCCTGAATGAGTATCACAATACCATTGGACTTGCAAATGTGTAATAGGGCTGACAGGATAAGGTCTGTAAGAAGCTCTATACACAAGGCACAGGGTGTCTGTTTGTAGTCTATATGACACCGAGAAGAAGGATAAGGTTTTGAGATGGTCTACATAGTTTTATTTTTGTGATTCAGACCCTTAATTTTTTTAATGAGAAAATATTGTGTGTGGTTGTTTCAGTTAGTGTCTGGACAGGTACATACTGAATGGGACATTACATTCATTGATTGGATTGATGAGAGATGAGTATGCTGGAACGATTACATGCCTTTACCTAGTCACTGTACTTTTAGATATAAGCTGCAATAAAGAAGGGCTTCCTTACAATAGTGGATACTTGGTGATCAAAGTTGTCAGCGTGATAGTTACAAGGGATGTCATGCTTGCCAAAGGTTACAACTATATGTATCTTGGCATTTAGTTTGAGTTCATGTCTTTGACACCAGCTATTTGTTTGGGAAATGCCCTCTTTGAGGAATTTGGTGCCCTCTGTGGAGATTATGATGGCATCAAGTTTACAGCTGAGTGCAAACTTGGTCAACCTTAAACCCATAACCATTGCTTTGCCATTCAAGAAGTCCATGCCAAACAGGAGTGGCCCAAAAACTGAAATTTGGGGTACACCTCTAGTGACATACCTTTTGGAGGAAGTAGAGCCACCCACCCTAATTTCATAGGTACTGTTTATCAGCCAATTCAGCATGTGCTTGTTTTAAATGTCTTATGATAGATCTGCCTTGTCAAGAGCAATGATTTTTTTGCACACATACTGACACTGCCCATGTAATCTAAATGTACTGTCATACTATTAAGTGTAATATGCCACCTTTCTCTGGAAATCACCAGTTTTAGGCAGTATTAGGAGGGGCAGAGCAAAAATCTGAACCAGAATCAGGGAGAATTGAGAGTTATCAAAACAACAAGGCAGGAACACAAAAATAAAATAAAAGCAAGAACTTTATTAACTCTAGCACCTCGACCTTCAAGGAGTATAAAAAACAGTATCAAACAATATATTTAAATACACCCATCAGTTAAATAGCAACCAATAAAATTACATAAGTAAAGAAGTACCCTTCATTTACAATCTAAATTGAGTCCTAAAGGACACAGAGTATTCTTCTTCTTCTTCTTTACGACTTTTTCCTGGTTAGGGGCCGCCACAGCGGATCACCTGTCCGCTCAAGATTGGCAGTGGAGTTTTACAGTGTCAAGTTGCCAGCCCAGTGCCCAACCTTCCACAGAAGGCACACACATGCACACACACCTAGGGCCAATTTAGAGTGTCCAATCCACCTACTGCATGTCTTTGGGATGTGGGAGGAAACCGGAGCACCCGGAGGAAACCCATGCAACCACAAGGAGGACTTGCAGACTCCACACAGAAGGCACCCCAGCTGAGGATCGAACCAAAGAACTTCTTGCAGTGAGGCGGCAATGCTAACCGCTGCACCACCATGGCCGCACTCACACAGAGTATTAAATTTCAAAATAAAAATAGTTTCTTTATACAATAATTTCCTTTTATAACCGTTCTCTGAGCAAAAATGCATAGGTACTTTCTCTAAAGTGATTGCCTTCATAGGTTCATAGGATGATACTAGGCTATTGGCCCAGAGACCCTTATAAGCCTAGCAAAGAATTTCACCCATGTTCCCTCAAAGACAGCACCTGTTCCCTTCAATACATTTGGATCTGAATCATGAAATTGTGCAAAATAACTAGCTATAGGACTTTCCATCTTATTATGTTTAATATTTCTAATGTGCTCTTGTAATCTCACTTTAAATTTTCTCTTGCTCTCCCCAATATAGATCAAATCACATGGACACTTGAGGGCATGAACAATGCCCTCAGTTTCACAATTATAAACATCACAAGGCAGAAAAGAAATACCATTTATATAACCAATGTCCTAACAACATAGTGACAAATACAACAGTGTCCACAGGGATCTGCAGGAGCGGCCTTAGGTCAACTGGTGCCCTAGGCAAAAGGGTGTCATGGCACCCCCACCACACCACCCAGTGCCCCCATCCTGGTCTACCTACACCAAATAAATAAAGGAAAATTGCCCCTACTAAAGCGGCGCCCTAGGCAGCTGCCTAGTTGGCCTATGCCTAAGGCCGGCTATGGGCATATGTACCTGAAGCACCAGAAAAAATAGAAACAGAAGGGGGGGTACACTAAAATAATTATGAACTGAAAAATCCTTCAGATTTCTGTAAGAAATACTGGGGGAAGAACAAAGTAAAACAGCTAACTCTTGAAATTTAAACAAAAAACTCCAATAATGTTTAACTAAAGCAGCTACTTCTGAACTAAGAACACTATAAGTAGTAACAAAATAAATTTTCCGGCTAGTGGATTCATGCGTGACCTGCCTAATAGCATTATTTATAACATGCCCATCTCCAACAGTCCTCTTGGACCTAGGGTCATCAAAAGTTTACAAATAGTAGATCTAACCAATTCATAATCATGACCTCTTGCGCAAAATAGAGAGATCATTCTTTCAATTTCATCATGCAGGTCTCGCTCATTATTACATAACCTGCCCAAATGAATACAGTCACTATAAGGGAGAGCATTGAGAACATGGGGGGGGGGGGGTCGTAACTATGGCCATCCCAAAATTGTCCCCTGTCCTCAAATTTCCTATGGATAGTAGTAAATAATTTATCATCTGAGCTAATAGAGAGATTCACATCTAAGAAAATTATCTGTCTACCAAACTGGAGTCCATCAAATGAAAAAACAAATCTATTAACCTGTAAAGAATTATAATACTGATAAACTCTATCATATCTCCCTTTGCAAATAAAAACTAAATCATCAATAAAACAATAATACTTCACCACATAATTATTAAAAAAATCACACTGATAAAGAATTTCCAATTCAAACAAACCCATAGTCAGGTTAGGATGCATGGGGCAAAAAATGTCCCCATAGCAGTACCTCTCAACTGATGATATAAACAACCATTAAACATACAACAATTATTAACCAAACAAAAATGTAAGAGCTCCAATATATAACTGAACATAAGAGAATCTCCCAGGAAATATTTAACAGCCTCTGGTCCTATATTATGTATAATATTAGGGTACAAACTACACACATCCATGCTAACAAAATACATATCACTAGTCCAAGAAATCAGAGAAATTTTATCTAAAAAAATCACTCGTATCCCTAATATAAGAAGGCAACATAATAACATAGGGTAGAAAAAATTCATGTATAAATAAACCAATATTAGACAAAAAAAATTTACAAGCAGACACAATAGGTCTGCCTGGAGGATTCAAAGCATTTTTTATGGATCTTAGGACAACAGTAAAAAAAACTGCTAACTCACAATCAGAAACTTGAAATCTAATATCCAAATCTATGCATGTAAACTAACCAAGTCTAATGTCTTTTTCCAATAAATTAACAAAATTAATAATAGCTTTATAGTAGTCAGATGTATTGATAATTTTATATACTGTATTGTCCTGAAGATGTAGCATACACATCTGAAAATACTGCTGCTGGTTCATTGCAACAATTTTGTTGCCTTTATCCAAAGGCTTAATAACTATATTGTTATTTTTTGACAGTGATATTAACTCTTTCCACTCAGTTTTGGACACATACACAACATCATGTCTCTTTCTAACAAACTCATCATATGCAGATCCTGAACTTTGAAGTACACCTCTACTTTTGGAGTAGAACCACTCACCCTAATTTCATGGGTACTGTTTGTCAAGCAATCCAGCATGTGCTTGTTTTACGTGCCTTATGATAGATCTGCCTTGTCAAGAGCAATGATTTTTTTTGCAGACATACTGACACTGCCCATGTAATCTAAATGTACTGTCCTACTGTTAAGTATAATATGCCATCTTTCTCTGGAAATCACCAGTTTTAGGAGATATTAAGAGGGACAGAGCAAAAATCTGAGCCACAATCAGGGACAGTTGAGAGTTATGTCCATTTTTGTTACATCTTCTATGTACTTTTGTACCCAGGGCAAATGGACATTTGGACTAAAATGTCCATTTTTATGTTGCTGTTTCATGACATTATGAGCTCCCTTGCGTACATTCATAGATGGCTGGTTGGGGAAGAGTATCATTACGACTGGGGTGTGGCTTATATAGCAAGTGTATAGGGGTGGGTGGACAGCAAGATCATGATGTGCATAGCTTGGTGGGGGGCATCATCCTGGGAACTACACCTTCTGGAAGGAGCAGCAGTCATCAAACAGAAAACAATCTGTGAGAAGGTTAGCAACTCCAGAAATAGGGCAGCCTATCGTTTTGGTTTGAATGTTACCTTTCTGTTTGATTTTACTCTGGGAAGTATGAAAATAATGTAGTTATGTCAGGGGTTTTAGAAAGGGACATGCAGTAAATGATATCTCATTAGAGTACTAATTAAAAAAGAATGGAATATAGTATAAGCGAGTACACTACTGGGGATTCCTATGAAGCAAGGGCAGAAAAGCTAAGTCAAAAGATGGTGCCTTTCTACATCAGGTTTTTTGATTCAATATGTAATATGCAATATTCAATATGTAAGTACAATCGTAAGTACAAATGGTATTTACAGTTGTGCACACTACTGAGGGATGCTCGTGAGACAGACAAAAACAGAGCATAGTCAGGCAGAAGTTTTTAGTATTTAAAGATGATGCCGCAGCTCAGGGGAGGAATAAGTAAACTCAAAAGAGGAAGGGGGAGGGAATAGACAGGATTGACAGGGCTGGGAAGCTTACAATAAGATTATGTTAGGCCATGTTAGACCAGATACTTCATCCTTTCTGTTTTTGAACTGCAGCATCCTCCACTATACCATACGGATAAATGGATAAATTGCAATTTATGCTGGACCAGATACCATTGAGGTGGTGTGTTAGATTCCTCCCTTAAAAGCTTAAAAAGTTGATGGGCAACAAGTAGGTTAAATAGCTACAACGAAGGTTCAAGGAACTCAACACTAGAAGAAAGACAGCACCAAAAACTGTTCCCAGAACAAACCACGATCCACGAATATGTCACAAAGAACTTCTTTTATTGAAATACAAAATGAAGGTTGAGCGCTTTCATCTACCCAATGTAGATTTCATCAGAACACTAAATATATCAAACCTTGTCTCTTAAATACTTTAAAACTCAAAATGACAAAACTACAACATTGTTAATTTCTTATAAGGGGCTTAGTAGGAATATTTTCATTGATACCTGGTGGAATTGCCACATTTAGCTTTAACTGCCATTTGATCTCTTTTTCCCCCAAAATTGCCTTGTTTTGTCAGAGAGAGACATATAGACATATATACATATACACTCAATCAAATATGTATATAAAATAATTTTTCATTGTTAAATATAGGCATTTATATACTTTGGTAATGCACAATATATTTAGGCAGGTCATAACTATATATTGTATTTGTTATGTAATTAGTATTTACTGTAGCATTATATCTTACATTTGATATTGTTCCTTTTATGCACTCCATGCATTTGTCATATTTTATATGAAACATTCATCTAGTATGTATTATTAGAGTTGGGGTATGGTTCATATTCCAACAATAGAGAACTTTTATCATATGATTGAATTTTGATGCTGTTTTAGGCATTTTTTAACCATTATTAATACTGATAATATTTAGAAGGCTGTTTATATGGGTTTTACCAAATCTATGTTCTTATGTCTTTAAAACTTAATGGTAGTTTAATTGGTCAGGTGGTGTTTTAGGTGGGAATTTTAAAGTATTTAAGAGACAAAGTTTGATATACTCAGTGTTTTGATGAAATCTACATTGGGTAGATGAAAGCGCTCAACCTTCGTTTTGTATTTCAATAAAAGAAGTTCTTTGTGACATATTCGTGGAGCGTGGTTTGTTCTGGGAACAGTTTTTGGTGCTGTCTTTCTTCTAGGTTAAATAGCTGTTTTACTGGTAGCTGGTTGACTTTGCTAAGCATTATGTAGTGGTGTAAACAGCATTAAAAATGATGAGAATTCTCCAACTACCGCCCCATAGCCCTTTTTTCTCCTTTGGCCAAGATCATGGAAAAATGCATCCATAGGCAATTGCTAGACCACATAATCCATAATAACTTGCTCTCTAACTGTCAACATGGATTCAGACCCTCCCATAGCACTACCACTGCCCTCCTTTCCTTTACAGATTGTATTAACAAAAACCGTAACTGTAATATGCTTTCCTCGGCACTATTTATCGATCTGTCAAAAGCATTTGACATGGTCAATCATCAAATTCTGACAGATATCCTCAAACCCTGGCCTTAGATGCACTCTCTATCAAATGGTTCCAATCCTACTTAGATCAAAGACAACAGGCTGTACTCTGGCAAAACACTCTATCTAACCACCTACCAGTTAACCTCGGTGTACCTCAGGGATCCATATTAGGACCTCTCATTTTCTCCATATTCATCAACGACCTTCATCTAGCAATCCCCATGCTACTTGCATACAATACGCAGATGACTCCACACTTGTATGCTCAGCCACAACCACCTCTGAACTTCACTCCCTTACCCAAAATGTATTTAACACTGTTGAACAATGGTTCACTCACCGTTGCCTTCTATTAAACCCCAAAAAAACTAAACTCCTCCTTTTCAATCCTAATCATAAGTCCTCTCCCATAGATTTTGCTGTTATATCCACTAATGGTACCATTATATTACCTGACCTGACTACCAAGCTACTTGGTATTACCATTGACAACAACCTTACCTTTGACATACATATCAACAACACTATTAAATCTGTCAAAAAACACATGGCTCTCTCTACAGAATTAAACCCTTCCTGTCACATACAGCTAGGACTACTATTGCACACACTCATCTAATCTCTAGACTCCTGTATGCCTCAAGTATTTTCACTAATCTATCTAAAAATAACCTCAATAAACTGGAAATCTCATACAATAACATAGCCAGATTTGTCACTGGTAACCCATTTAGAACACACCATTGCCTTAATTTAAAGCAGCTTCAGTGGTTGGAACTACAGAATCTGCTCAAATACTAATCATTGCCCACAAGACTCTTTACCAACCTTCCAATACTACTACTCTATCCACCATCATCACCCCCTATCATAATCTGAAGTCCTTACATTCATCTCAGAAACTTCTAATTAATACATCTAAATCTAACAACAGGGCTAGGGATTCTCTCTTCTCTAATACTGTGGGAAAATTTTGGAATCTCCTACCCAGCGAACTTTCCGCAGTTTCCTCTATATCACTCTTCAAAAACAGACTGAAACTTTTCCTCAAAACACACTGGTTATGCCCCTGTACTAAACCTGACTAATTCTCCACTCTACCCAAATACTGTCAGCATATCCTATACCTTACCTTTCTCACTCTGTATTTCATTATTTCCATACCTCTGAATACTTACTTGTAAAAAAAAAATATATATATATATATATATATATATATATATATATATATATATATAATTTTTTTTTTTATTTTATGTTATTACTAAACTCACTTTTTTCAATCTGCCTCTTTTATTGTACCGTACTTGTATATGGAATTAGCTTGTATACCTCCCCTTTTTTTTATATTAAGTAATGTACCTACTTGCTGTTTTGAATTGTACACAGTATTGAATGCATTTCATATTGTATTGACTTCTGTCCTCATTGTATTATTTCTGTATTATCCAATTTTGTACTTGTATAGACATCTGAAGTTATTTTATATTGTCCTGCAATTTTATTATCATGTGTGTCATGGAGCTTTTCTCCCTGGTCCTCTACTGAAAATGGACATGTATCTAGTTAGACTAGCCCGGTCAACAAATGTAAAATAAAATAAATAAATAAATAAATAAATAAATGGAGAATGTATTAAGAGGAAGAAATTGACCTTTTTTCCATGTATTGTCAAAATGAAGTTGGACGATATGAGAGGGGTTGAGCCACATTTCAAGGTATTTGAATACGTTCATTTGTTCTCTTGGAGTGTTTAAATAATCATAGATAAAAACAGTGTTGGAATCATATCTCTCACAACCTTTTAGTGCAAGAAATCTGGACAAAGCCTGACAAAATGGGGGGGGGGCAAAGACCCTAAAATAGAGACATGACTAGTTACCTGACTTGCTTGTTTACACTAATGAGGGACTTCTTGCTCTGTTGCGCACATTCCCTCTTAGCTTCTCAACAGGATTGTCTTTCTTGTGTTGAACAACCTATTAATACAGGGGCCCACCAGGTTGGCTTGTTTTTGTAGTTTGACTTGGGTTTATTTCAGTCTGGTACTGCCATTACTATCTAGTTGTTTATATGGTCGTATAGGGTTTTGTGTATGCCTCTGCGTAGGTTTGTGCTTTATGGATTTGGGAGAGCTTGGAAATTAGCTATGCTGTCCCTTAATATGGGGTAATTTACCTTTGAGAAGTTCTTTACATTTTTGGGGGTTAAGTGGGGGAACTAGTTCTATTTGTATTTCAAGGGAGACAGCTTTGTGATCTGATCTTACCAGTGAAGACATCACACTAGTGGGGTGCAGCACTCCCCCATATTTGTGAGTATCAGATCTAGAATATTTGTTCTCCTAGTGGGAGTGCAGACTGGCTACCCCAGGGCATTTAAATTTACAAAGTCAAGAAATCTTTGGGCCTGCATGTTAGTGATCATGTATGCCTTCCAATTAATGGAGGTGTAGTTAAAATCACGCATGAATATGGTATTGGGCTGAATGTTGAGTGATTCTAGTAACTTCAGGTATGATGTATGGGCTTTCTGGTTCATGGTGGGGGACCTGTAGCTAACAAGAATATGGTAATGGATTTTTCCCATGCTTAGTTGGACATGGAGTAACTTAAGCGTGTCAAATTGTCTGACCAGCCTTGAGGTGTGCTTATCCTTTATGCAGATAGCTATACCTCCACCTTTTGCACTGTCATCTTCAGTTGGTGGTCAGAATGGATGAAAGGCATTATAGCCATGCACTGCTGGAGTACTTTTCATAGCTTTGAACCATATTTCAGTAACTATACAGGCATCAACATTCTCCAGGGTGAGGAGAGCTTCCAGAGAGTGCAGCTTCTTGTTGAGCTCCTAGCATTGAGCAGTAAAATCTTTAGCTTGTCCTGAGTAGCTTTTGTCATGTTGGAAGGTTTCTCTGTTTGGCAATACCTAAACAAGGCACTATAACAGGTGGACAACGTTTTGGCCAATATCCAAAAGCCTAGAAGTAACAGATGAAGACCATCCCTGACAAAGCAGAGTGGCCTGCCAATCATGTCCTCCCAGGCTGACAGGTAATGAACACCTTTGGAATGACACCAACAGCTAAGTCAATTGTTAAAGTCGATCATTTTCTGCTGGTATTGTGGCATCATCATTGGAGACAGTAGAATGCTGCTCAGTGCTAGGCTCATACCTGTGACACACATTCTGAGAGCTCAGTCATGTCTCTCTTCATATAGTCCAATAGAGATGTAGCCAGATATTTATGTTTCACAAACAAACATAGTGTTGTTGCTCCCATTACCCAACTATGATTTTAAAAACTTACTCAAACCTCGGGCGGTCCTTCGTTGAAGGTTGTGCGTTAGACCCGGCAATCCAGTACGTAAAAATCTACTGCCAATCATTAGCGGACCGGAGTTCTGCTGTGGCGACCCCTAACCGGGATAAGCCGAAAGACACACACACACACACACACACACACACACACACACTCAGTCCTCTAAATGCTACCCACAGACATACAGGAAGGGGACATATTATTTTCAACTGTTATGACATATACCAATAAAAAAGCTATTTTAGAGGTGTATTCCTTTTCAACATCCATTCATTGTATACCTCTATACTGTAAATATTAGTTTACAAAGTTCTAAACATTCTGTGCTTTTTGAATGTTGAGGTTTCCCAGATATGCTCAACAAAAATGTACTCATTTGAGTACACTAAGAGTATGCCTAGTTACACCCTTGAGTCCAAGGAGGTACATGTCAAGTCATTAACGCCCACATGGACTGTGGCTGAGTCACACTGGTACTTAGGGGTAAATGATCTGAGTGCTTGCATGATCTGCCTAATCCTGGCCCCTGACAGGCAGCTAACTGTAATGTGTCCCTTATCCAGTCTGATAAGAGAGACATCAGTGTGTCTCACAATGGAGTGTCCTATAACTAGAACATTGGGTTGTGGAGTGTTTCGCCTTATGGGCTTGCCAGCTGAGGCACAATGAGATGCGGCTTTATGTGTTGTGATAGGAATTGTCTTGTTTGTGTACATGCAGAGGTTCTCAAGACTATGCCTGACAGGCTTTTGAGATTTGGGTAAGTTACATGTGAGCAACTCTGCATATGTGGGTCTGTGTATGTGGTCCTTTACAGGTGCAGTGAGTGATGTGTGTGAGTCCCTGACAACCTGTTTGTTGCTTTTTGTGTCTGTATGTGACAGTCTAGTCGCCAGTGTCAATGTGTGACTAAATCTCTCACATACTGTATTCGTCTGTTCGAGAATTAAGTTGTTGTCAGTGTACATAAGTTAACTGCTACATTGCCTCAGTATATCCATGTCCACCAAGCTGGATGCAGAGATAGCAGGAAAGTACCCATTCATGGTTGCAGGTCCTAATGTGTACTTGAAAGGATTGGAGTTGGGGGTGTTTGTAACCAGATGAGGGAGGGTGCTTACTTGGTGTAATCTGCAGGTAACCTAACCAGCAATGCTGCTGAAGGACATATTGTACAATGCAGTAACTCCCTAAGATAAAGTATGTATACTAGGAAATGCACTTGACTAGTAGACAGAAGTCAGCACAAAATAAAATATGAAATTAGAGAAACAGATAAGTGTGTTTGCTAATGTTTAAATTTTACACTACTCCTGTTTCTGCAGAATTAGAAGCAGCCAGATCATAAAATTCAAGGCACTTGGTTAATATTTAGAAATCAGCACTTTAGAAAATGAAGATGCCTTTTATAGAGCTACCAGAGCGTCAAAAAGCCATTGCAATTAGCTAGTATTCAGAGATCAAAAAACTATGAAACATGGGAAAAAGAGAAGACCATTACTACTACTGTTTGCTTTCTACAGAGCTAGGGCAGTCATGCCATAAAGTTATTGCACTTAGCTAGCATTCAGAAATCAGTGCAAAATAAAATACAAAATGAAATGAACAGAAAACTCTGTTTTTTAATGTTTTAGCTTTGCTTTGCTCATTTGCTTTCCTGCAAGGTAGTATCAAGTCAGGTGATAACATTCCTGAAAGGCTAACTTTCCCTGAGGATAAACAACAAGCATAGGTAAAACTAATGAATGACTCCGTAAGAGATGTGAATACAACTGCAATCTGAGATTGGAATCTGGCTAACACCCTTGAAACTTCCTGTAGGCACCCCTCCCCCAAACCCCACAGTCAAAGCTGTGACATGCTTAGAAACCCGACTGAAAATGTAAACAAAAACCAGAATCAAAATAAAAAAATCCCTGGGATTGTCCCTTTAAAGGAAAACTCTGCCTCAGAACAAAAAAAAAGTATTTTCTCACTCTGTCTCCACTTTAATTTTAAAATCTCAAAATCACTCTGACTGCCTCTTATCGAATTGTAATATGTTTTCTGCAAAATGGCTGTCAATGGGCCTTGACATATCAACTTGATCTTATTTTTTTTTCAAGCATTTCTCTTTCCCATGATCCATTTCAAGTCTGTTTTATATGAGGCATGCTAGACATAAGGAAGTAGTGGTGTATTCCCATTCCATTAACATATAATGGGACTAGCAGTCACTGTCATCTTGTATACTGTCTGTAACAGGACTGCTTCTTTTATTTCATGAATAGCTCTCATTTGTGCATCTCTCGGGGCTTGTTTTATAGTATCCTAAGGAATTATACAGCTGCAACCAAAACAGTTGCTAAACTGCAGGCCTTTGTTCAAAGTATTTTTTGTAGCCCAAGATGAATTGACAGCCCCTCCCCCTACACTTTGGTAAATGTGGCGATACTTTACAAGAATAACTAGAAAAAATATTTTCTGACTTTTCTCTAAATGTCACAGACATCTTTGATACTACATTCAAAGAATCTTAAAATGTAAAGTGGTATAAACAACAGACACTAAAAGTTTAAAGCTTAGCATTTCAATACTGTGATATTGCGTATGTAAATTTGTCAAAAGAGATGACAACTGTCTTTGAACCACTGACTGATCTAATTGCTCTGTTTTGCTATGAAAGGCATGGCTACATTGAAAGCAACTGTGAATCAGTGCAAGTTCTCTTCCTCTCTGCAATAAAGACAATGGAAACAGTTTCACACCTCTCTGTCTTGTTTACAGTAGCCTGAGCTCTTGACTACAAATTTCTCCATGTCTCTGGTATGTCATGCAAGTATAGATACATTCCTCTGCAACTTCTGTAAGAAGTTAAGCTTAAAAAAAGTGGGTGGCTTTTCCCCTCCTTTGATACCAAAGTGAGGAAATGAAAGTTTGATAAAGTACAAGCAGGGCCGGTGCTAGCATTTTGGGGGCCCCCAGCAAGGTTCAAGTTGGGAGCCCTACTCAGGAGAATATCAAGTGTGACCACATTGCCATTGCACCCCCTTCCCTGTCAAGCTCATCCAGCACCATTTAACCACTCCAGTGTCACTACATTTAGATCATTAAGAAATGATGTGCCAAGGTACACACTGGCATTTAGTTCCAGTGTTAAATTATGATAAACCCCTGTACCACAGCAAGATAGCTACTCACAGGTACACACACTGACTGACATTTAGTACTAATGTTAAATTATGACAAACGCATGTACCACAGCAAGGTAGCCACTAACAGGTGCATGTACACACCAACTGGCATTTAGTACCAATGTTACATTATGACAAATCCCTGTACTACAGCAAGGCGACTCACAGATGCATGCACACATTGACTGGCATTTAGTACCAATGTTAGATTATGAAACCCCTGTACCACAGGAAGGTTGCCACTTAGCTACACACACACACACACACACACACACACACACACACACACACACACACACAGAATGGCATTTAGTACCAATGTTACATTATGACAAACCCCTGTACCACAGCAAGGTAGCCATTCACAGGTGCAGACACTGACCGCATATGCCTCAACTGCTTGGATTTTCACAGAATGTCCAGATGTGACTCGTTTTGGTCTGTTCCTCAAAATTTATAGTTTTCTGGATTTTTTATGGCAAATCATTGATGACTGAATTCACTAAATGATAGGCATTTCAGTTTAACTTCCTGTCCTTCAGAACATGCATGGTAACACCTTTTATTCTAGCAACTTTTTCAGTTTATAAGAGCAATGCTTAAAATTTGCCCAGATCTTTGAGGCTATTAAAAAATGAAAAATGAAACTGTCATTTTTTTTCAAATATGTATCATTTACTATAGAAATTACCTAGAAATTGTTACTCTTTGCTTATGTATGCTTGTTTGTATTCTTGTATGTATACTTGTATACTCGTGCTTTCTTATTGTCATATGCAGCTTTTCTACCCGGGCCTCCGCTGAAAATGAACCTGTGTCTAGTCGGACTTACCCGGTTAACAAATGTAAAATAAAAAATAAAAAAAATAAATTAGCTGTGGCTTTGTCTAGATTTTTTGTGCCATGAGATTGAGAGCTGTGACTGGCATTTAGTATCAATGTTGTTACATTATGACAAGCCTCTGTATCACATCAAGGTAGCCAGTCCCATAGAGGTACACAAAGACACTCTCACTGACTTCCACACAAAGACGCCCACACTGACTCCCACACAGAGGTATACAAAGACAAAGACATTCTCACTGACTCCCACACAAAGACACCCACACTGATTCCCACACAAAGACACACACACTGACTCCCACACACAGCACAGACAAGAGAAAAACACCAATACAGCAAGGCTGAACACAGACACCCACACAGACTCTCTCATATAGGACAGAAGCACACCAAGACAGAGACACTTGCACACAGGACAGACACCCACACATGATAAAGGCTGCACTACAGCAAGACTGAACATTAACACCCACACAGTCACAGAACAGAGGCACCCACCCCCACAGTACAGAGACAAGACCAGGGCAAATCTACTGCAAGACTGAATATAAACCCACACAAGACTAAGTAAGCACTACCACAAAACAGAACTGAGACACCACTTCCAAACACAAGATGATGACAGCAATACAGCAAGACTGAAACATGCAGCATTAGATAAACTGACATCACTCAAGGCAATTACTGACATGCAGAATAGTCACACTGCAGATGTACACAATACAGCTATGGGACAGACATAGAAAATACTACAGACACACAAGACATACAAGGGAAAGCCATGGGGATTACACAGCCTGAGACAGACTCAAACCCAAACAAACCCAACAGAAAGCCATGGAGATTACTGAGATTGAGGCAGACAACTCAAACCCAAACACAGAACACAATGGGGATTACTGAGCCTGAGGCAGACAGACTCAAACCCAATGAAACACAAAAGAGAGCCATGGGGATTACTGAGTCTGACACAGTCAGACTCAAATTCAGAGAGAATAAGGTGAAGACTAGAATGTCCTTCATCTTCAACGTGCATTTACCTCTTCAGCTTTTCTGACTGCTGCCACTTGTCTGTTCTTCCTGTGCTTCTGTCCTAGCCTCCCGAGTCCTGCCTCTCCCAACTGTCCTAGCCTCATGACAAGTCCTGCCGCTCCCAACTGTCCTAGCCTCAAGACGAGTCCTGCTGCTCCCAACGATCTTAACCTCACAATGAGTACTGCTGCTCCTAGCTGCCTTTGCCATCCTGCTAGTTTCCTCCTCATTGTGATACTTGGTCCTACCTGTTGGAGTAAGCAAAAAATAAATAAAAATTAGTGAATAAACAGCATACTATACAAGCCACGCTAAGGTGCTACTTGAAAATTACTGCCTTACAGCATTATAAAAGGATTTCTAGAAAGGAAATATGAGCACATACCTAGAGTTTTACTGGGATCTTATGAATTTTATTCCGGACAAAGTCTTTAATGAGGCTGCCATGTGATACACTTTGTCTCACTTCAAGCTCAATTGAGAGCACAGCTAAGCCTGAAACTCTTTCCTGACTCATTGACAAACT
The DNA here is from genome assembly GCF_019279795.1 of Protopterus annectens. Lineage (NCBI taxonomy): Eukaryota > Metazoa > Chordata > Ceratodontiformes > Protopteridae > Protopterus > Protopterus annectens. The sequence continues at coordinate 529,035,676 of NC_056734.1, forward strand.
CAGGTATGTCTTTAGGAGTTTCAGCTTAGAAAAGCTGCATGCTGCAGTAGCCACTGTAACAGATGCAGTCAAATAAATGTGCAGTGAAACATAAGTATTTATATATATATATATATATATATATATATATATATATATATATATATATAAATATATATATATATATATATATATATATGTCTTGCAAGTGGTTGCAAACGTGGAAATTAAGAAAGGGTTTTCAGTTCGTGTCCAAGGTCAGTCATCAATGTCACAGTGGCCACTTATCCTGCCAGCCAGTTGTTCTTTCAGAGCCTTTCACTGGTGGAGCAACATGTCTTCTACACCTTCACTCAAAACTTTAATATTTGATAAAAATCCAAAGGCCTTATCAAACTCTGAAAGCTGCTCAGACTGGTCAGCAAATGATTGGATTGTTGTGTCCAGCAGCACACTGAAGAACTTTACATGTAGTTTTACCATTGGATCCTGTACAGTCTCATCTTCTCCTTCATACTCAAAGAACTGCTTTACTTTCCTCTGCCTCTTTTCTTGAAATGTTGTGCCAACATTTATTATTTATTTATTTATTTTATTTATTTTACATTTGTTAACCGGGATGGTCCGACTGGATACATGTCCTTTTTCAGCGGAGGCCCGGGGAGAAAAGCTCCAACAGAGTTACATTGATAATTAGGTACAGTAAATGAGCTGAAAGAACTTAACAAAAACATAGGCTATTTACAAACAAGTACAAGACTGCCATTACTATTTCTGAGAATACTACAAATGTAACATTAATAACATATTAGCAAGGACGGTAGGCAGTATAATGACATAGAGTTAGACAGGATACATATTTCTTTATCACAGTATACAAAGTACTTATCATCTTAGCTAGTTGTTTATGTTTTAGTTAATGGCACAGAGCTAGTCTGGGTTTGAGCAAGGACATAGCCAGTGTGACTTGAAGTGGAGTTTTAGACTATTTTTGAATTGACTTAGAGAAGTTGCAAGCATGATGTTATTTGGGAGAGAGTTCCATATTTTACCAGTGGTGTTGGCAAATAGCGTCACCACCTAGGTTGAGAGATTTAGTTGTTTGGACAAGGAGTCTGTTTGCTGAGTGAAGGCAGCTTAGATTGGAGTAGGGAGTCATTAAGTTTTTAGTGCTGGGGTATTCTCAGGTTGTTTAAGGATTTTGAAGGCCTCTATGAGTTGGGACTGGTGAAGAAGGTGTGGGAATTCTATCCATCCAAGCTTTTTCAGGTTAGTACAGTGGTGTGTTCTGTAGGGTAGGCCTGTAACAAACCTGGCAATGTGATTATAGCAGGATGAGAGCTTGGCCAAATCAGATTTGTTAAGGTGAGTGAGGACAGGAGAGGCATATAGTAGGGTAGAGAGAAGGTGTGAACGGGCTGTGGCTGCCCTGGCATTCGGGTAAGGAAGGCTTTAATTCTATATAGGGTCCCAAGTTTCTTGTTGACTGACTTAATGGCTTGGTTGATATGTATATCAAATCTGAGTTTATTGTCAATGTTTACTCCTAATAGCTTTGTATAGGTGTCTGGGGAGATTATGGTCCCATTATTGGATTTTATAGTGAAGTTTTCAGTCGGAGATCTATTGGTTGGGTAGAAGAGAAGTAACTTGGTTTTGTTTGGATTTAAGATCAGGAGATGGTTGGCAAGCCAGTTTTTGACTTTGGTGAAGCTATGTTGGGTGGCAGTTAGTAGATTTGCAAGAGAGGCATTGGAACATATTATAGTCGAGTCATCTACATATTGAATGCAGGTGGCTTCAGGGATGACTGTTTGGATGTTGTTTATGAAGACTGAAAAGAGGAGAGGTCCTAATATGGAACCTTGAGGAACTCCTATGGTATTTGGTAGTAGGCAGGAGAGCTTGTTTTGCCACATTACTGCTTGTTGTCTCCCAGTGAGGTAAGCTTGAAACCAGTCAAGGGCTGGAGTATCTAGATACAGGGTTATTAAAGTATATAGAAGTAACTGATGGTTTACCATATTGAAGGCTTCCGATAAGGCCAGGAAGAGAGCGGAGGATATTTTTTATTATTCGGTTAAGATTAATGTTTGCAGTAAAAGAGGCGAGGGCAGTGGTTGTACTATGATGGGGTCTGAATCCATGTTGAGAGTCTGTGAGTAGTTTATTTTGGGTTAGATAGAGCATTAGTTGGTTGTGCATGCACTTTTCCATAATTTTGGCAAGTGGTGATAGTATGGCTATAGGTCTATAGTTGGATAGTTCTGTGGATGAACCTCCTTTGTGGAGTGGAATAACATAGGATATTTTCCAAATTGAGGGATTGAGGCCTCGGTTATGGTTCTGTTAATTAGGATTGAGATAGAGTAGGCTACGACATCTGCAGCAATTTGCAGGTATTCAGCTGGCAGAAGATCGGCTGAAAGGGTGGTTGGCTTCAGTTTTTCAAAAAGGGATCTGATAAAGGATGTGGACACTGGCTGGAAGTTAAAAGAGAGTGGTGAGTCGGGTATAGTGTTTATAGAAGTGTGGGGAGGAGAAAGTTGGTTAGCTAATGACTGGATGGTTTCTGTGAAGAAAGTATTGAATGAATTGGCTATATCTTCTTGGCTCTTGTCAGATAATGTTCCTGGGGTCGGAGTAGTGGATTTGCCTGGTTGGAGAAGTTTATTTATGCCTGCCCAGTACTTTTGAGGGTTATTCTGATGTTTATGTTGCAGATTGTGGAAGTAATTTTTCTTATCTAGTATGATGGCTTTTTTAGTCTCATTTCTAAGTTGTTGGAATTTGGTACAATCTAGGGGTAGTTTGGTAGTGCGCCATTTATCCCACGCTTTGTCTCTAGTTGTTATTTTGGTTTTGGTGTCTGTTGTTAGCCAGGGTGCTAGTTGAGTTTTAATTCTTATTGAGCGTTTAGGGGCATGCGAGTCAAGTATAGTAAGGAATGAATTGTTAAATGATGACACTGCCTCATCAAGGGGAAGGAACTTTAGTTTTGTCCAGTTACATGATTTGAGTTCAAGTTGAAATTTAGTTGGGTCAAAGTTTTTCTTCGATCTGATAGACCTATAAATAGGTAAGCTTGTACAATTAATTTTGTCTTTCATGATGTATGTGAGCAGGTGATCACTAAGATCATTAGGGAGAGTTCCAGACATATAGTTCTGGGAATGACTGTTGGTGAGTATCCAGTCTAGTATACTCTCTTTTGGTTATTGTTACCTGTACGTGTGGTAGATGATATTATCTGAGAGAATCCATGTAGGTTAACAGGGATGGGGTTGGACTGTGCTGTGCATTGGTTCCAGTCAATATTAACATCGCCCAGGACAATGGTTTCTTGAGGGTAGTTGTTGGCTATCCAATGTAGAATGACCTCTAGTGTTTCTACATTGTTCCCAGGGGGAATATAGGTGACAATTAGGTTAATGCCCTCATGATTATTTAGTAGAATTTTTAGAGCTAGTATTTCAGCGTTAGAGACCTGGGGTGGTTGTATAGGGTTAGTTATGATGTTAAGTGTGCTATTATATAAGACGGCTATTCCACCTCCTTTTTCTTTACTCTATCTGCCCTAAGTATATTGTAACCAGGAGGCAGGATCTCATTGTCTTTGGTTGATGGCCGGAGCCATGTTTCAGATAGACACATTATGTTGGGGAGGTATGTGGCTAGTACAGCATGTAGGCTATGTATCTTATTGTTTAGGCTTCTAATGTTTAAGTGGCATATTAGGAGGGAGTTGACCAGTCGGTGGGAGAGTGGTGGGCTGGTAGGATTTTGAGTTAAGGTTGGGCCTGGATTAGGATGGATGTCCCCATCTTTGTTTATGTTTTTTCTTAGATACGCTAGTAGTCTAATAACTTTGAATAGTAGTTTTAGTTCATATTTGGATTTTGGTGTTGATTGGAGTGGTTTTTTTAGAAGCAAGTGGTTGGAATTTATAATTTTTGGGGTAGTGTAGTAGTGGGCAAGTTCCGCAGTCAGTGGAGGTAGGGGGGTCTTGGTTTGGCATTTTGGATAAGAGAAACCTACGAATGTGAGATTTTCATAGCTAGTAAGAAAGTATGGCAGAACTAAGAGTGATAAGATAAGAGGAAGGAGTTTATAATTATTTATAGACATGTTATATGTCATCAATGGGTGGGGTCAATGTGCTTCAGAGGAATAGTAGTGGTTAAACAGTAAAGTGGTGGGGGGGAGGAAATTGGAGAGGAAGTTGTGTAGGTTGGAGAGGAAGTAGGGGTGTGGCCTAGTGGCTATAAATGTAGAATGTAGAACATCCAGTTCTTCCGCTATCTTGGAGGCTTCACCCATGGCATACTGAAATCCTGCCTCTCTGCAATTCTTCAGCAGGTCTATAGTTGATACCAGCACTTTGACACACATGTAGAAATATCAACCGATGGACTCTGTAAGAACTTTGCTTGCATATCATACCAAACCACTAAACATACGATGAATAGGTATGACATAAGTTCCGAGCACAGTCCCCTTGCTTGTTAATATATTGCAGCATCACTTGTACGTATTGCTTCACCTGTCTCCTGTAATATTTCAACTCCCTTCAACTAAAATCTTACTGCCTTAACAGAGTCTATCCTGCATTCCCAGTGAGTCTCAGACAGTGGCTTCACAGTGACATTTGTGTGCCATTTCAAGATCTGCCATCGGCCCGTTGATGCTGAACAGAGTACGTAAATATTCTGCAGACATTCAAAGAATGACACTGCCTGTAGTGATGGATGTGTTCCATCACTAACTACAAGATTTAAATTATGGTGGGCACATGGCACATAAAAAGCCCTTGAATTCATCTGTTTTATCCGGGCCTGCACTCCAGCTCATTTTCCCTTCATGTTGCTGCCATTGTTGTATCCTTGTCCTCAACAGTCGTTAATGTTCAGTTGATTTTGCAGAGTCTGAAGAAATGCTTCTGTAAGTCCTGCCCCAGTTGTATCATTCACAGGTACAAATCCCAGAAAGTGTTCCTCAGCTGTGGCTGCAGTCCTTGAAATATCCATATACCTATCTACTACAGTCATTTGCTCTTGATTGCTGATGTCTGGCGTACAATCAAGAATCACAGAAAAGTGGCTAGCATCCTTCACCTTCTCTACAATGGTCCTTAAAATAGCATTTGCAATCAGCTGGATAATTTCATTCTGTATGTCCATCCCAAGATAATGATCCATTACCTCTTTATTCCTAATACAATGCAAATGTTTACCATGACAGAATCAAACTACGACAAAAGTTGCACTTGTCCTAAGAAACTGCCATTGCCATAGGTGTATAGAGCATCACTCATACCACAGAATGCCATGTTCCGTTCCTCCAAGTATTGGACAATAGCAACAATGCATTCTAACACACCACACCAGTAAGTGTTCTCCTTTTCAACCACTGCTTGTCTCCTACCATCCATTGTCTGCCTACTCTTTACTCTCTTGTTCAGTTCCTTCCACTTCAGCATGTATGCCATATGCTCTAGTGCTCAGTCATGGCTGTGTAAATCTTTGGACATCTCTCTTCATGCTCTGTAACCACCTGACCTGAGACGATGGTTAAAATGTCCAAACAATTTGCATGCAAAGCAAAAACAGTGCATTTTTTGAGACTGAATATGTCAGCCAAGTGCATTTTGCTCTCTCTCCATTAGGCAGCACATGGAAAAAGTTCTCCGATGTAAATCTTCTTTTCTGCTCATTGACTGGGAACTGTGGCAACACCACTTGCACAGGTCCATACTGAACGGCAGCTACCATAAACTCATCCCTTATCAACTCTGGCCAAGTTCCTAGATCCTCAAAAGATATACCTGACACTCCCTGCAAGTCATAGGCCACATCTATCACTACGGAAGTATGGAATCCTTCTGTATCAAACTCTGGTGATCCAGGCAACCCTCTAAAGTTGAATCTGCATTTGCTAACATGCTTTCACCCATGGTAATGTCTGTAGGTTCACAGGGGGTAGTCTGTGGTGTTAGCCACAAGAGAGTGGTCACTTTCTATTGGAAGGATGCTGGCCTCACAGTGGGCAGACTGTAATGTAGAATCACTGTGTTGTCCTGAAGGCAGACTTTTTCCTGAATCTCCCCTCTCCGATGAGTCACAGAAAACTTTTAGTTATGTACTTACCATAACTTCAGATGTTTGGGATCCATCTCGCCTACATTCTGTACTGATGGGTTCGGAGCCGATCCTCGGCTCCGACTCGGCATGCTATGCAATAGAGCGAAGTCTCTAATTGGCTGAGCTATTCTATATCCCAGGATGCACCACCACCAATTCCCCAGATCTTGTTTGTCCGCACACATGCACCCACACATGCACTGCTGATATAACATTGCCAGATGTTTCAAGATGAAACGGTCGAACTCGAACCGTCCGGTCTCTTCTGATCTCCAAGGCAGGGGGAAGGAGGGTGGGTATTAGGAATGTAGGCGAGATGGATCCCAAACATCTGAAGTTATGGTAAGTACATAACTAAAAGATGTTATGTGATCCTATCTCGTCTACATTCTGTACTGATGGGACAGCGTCCCTAGCACCTGATTCCTGGGTGGCTCACTGGAAAACACTCCTGAGAACTGTGGAACCGAAGGAAGCTTGCCTCCGAGATGCCACATCCAATTTGTAATGAGAAATAAAAGTGTGAGGAGAGGACCAGGTAGCCGCAGCACAAATGTGACTAATGGCAAGCTTAGCATGAAATGCTGTTGAAGTAGCCATAGCCCTTGTAGAATGAGCTTTCACAGTGGTTGTAAGCTCTCTATTAGAAAGAAAATAAATATGACTAATACAGTCTCTGATCCACTTGGCAATAGTGACCTTCGTGACGGCTTTGCCCAATTTATTATCTGAAAAGGACACAAACAACTGATCTGTTTTTCGTGTTTGATGCGTCCTATCTAAATAGAAACGCAATTGTCTGTGGACATCCAATGAATGGAAGATATATTCTGCTCTGTCTGAGTAATTGGGGAAGAAAACTGAAAGTTCCAAAGACTGTTGAAGACAGAAACTGGAACAAACTTTGGGAACAAAAGATGGATTGGGCCTAAGGGATACTCTATCCTTGTGAAAAACCAAGTACGGTGGGTTGACACATAGGGCCTGAAGTTCCGAAACTCTTCTGGCTGATGTAATTGCCACCAAAAAAGCGGTCTTCCAGGTAAGAAATTTCAAGTCAGAAGTTGCTGCTGGTTCAAAGGGGGAAGAGGTCAAGGCACCTAATACGAAATTGAGATCCCATGGTGGAGCAGGATGAAAAACTGGAGGACGTAGCAGCCCAGCACCTTTCATGAAGGCTTTACACAACTTACTGCTCATCAAAGGTGGGTCTGTACTTGCATGAAAATTAGAAATAGCTGCTAATTGAACCTTAATGGTAGAGACTAAAGACCCTTGATTGAATAGGGAAGCTAGGAATTTCAAAACGTCTGCCACCGGGGCAGTAATGGGATCTAAACCTCGGAGTTGGGCCCAAATGGTAAATCTCTTCCATTTACTATTATACATTTTCTTAGTCGAATTCTTGTGGGCTGAGGACAAGATATGTATAACTTCTGAGTCTAAAACCTGGTTCCTGACTATAGTCGGAAGTGGAGGAGCCAAGGTGTTAATTTCAGAGAGTGAAGGGACTGGTGAAGCTGTCCCGACTGGTGGATCAAGAGATCTGGAACCTGGTCCAGGAACCATGGGCCGTCCAGTGCGTATTTCCGAAGAAATGGCAGCCAGACTTGACGAGGCAAGTATGGGGCAACTAAAATCATCTTGCACTGCAAGTGAATCACCTTCTGGATCACCCTGGGGAGAAGGGGAACTGGAGGAAAGGCGTACAGTAAGCCGTTGGGCCAAGCTTGGACTAGGGCGTCCTTGGGAAACCTCCCCCGACTCGGGGTAAGAGAAAAGAACCGAAGACATTTCGTGTTGAGAGGGGTTGCAAAGAGGTCGCAACAAGGAGTTCCCCATCTTCTGAAGATCTGAGATGCTACTCTGTCGTTCAGAGACCACTCGTGCGGGGAGAGAATGGTTCTGCTCAGTCTGTCGGCTATTACATTGGATCTCCCCGGAATATGTGTTGCTACCAAGAAATGACTGGTTGCAACAGCCCAATGCCATACTCTCATGGCCTCTCTGCAAAGAGGGTAGGACCTGGTCCCTCCCTGCTTGTTCAGGTACCAGACTGCTGACATGTTGTCGGACTGAACGGCAATCATACCTTGGGGGAGGTAGCAGTGTAGTGCTTGGAGCGACAGAAGCACTGCTCTCATTTCCAGTATATTGATGTGTAGGGAAGTCTCGCCGGGATGCCACTTGCCTTGAACTGACCTGCCCAGGTAATGACCCCCCCACCCCGTCTGGGAGGCGTCTGTAGTCAAAGTGGCCACTGGAGGAGGAGGAACGAAAGGTCGCCCCTGATCCAGGTTGGATGAGATAAGCCACCAACAGAGGTCCTGTTTGCACGTCTCCGTGATTATGATTTGGTGACTGAGAGGAAGTTCCTGATACGACCACTGGACCGATAGGAGCCACTGGAGAATCCTCATGTGTAATCTTGCTAAGGGCACCAGGAGAACAGTAGCTGTCCTTGAGATCTATGGAGCACATCCAAACACCTTTCTCCAGAAGCGGGAGAATGGATTGTAAGGTGACCATCCGGAACTTGGACTTCTTGACTGATCGATTCAGGTTGCTGAGATCCAAAATGGGCCTCAAGTCCCCGGTCTTTTTTGGCACTAAAAAGAATTTTGGGGACCGGTTGGATGACTCCTTTTTGAAGCAGCTTTGAAATTTCGATGGCTGCAATATCCCGTTGACTGGGTGGGGGGTCCGGGATTTTTCTGGATGGAGGGGGGGGTGTGAAAAGGGGATGACGTAACCTCCAGCGATAATTCGGAGCACCCATTGGTCCTGAGTGATACTCTCCCAGGCCTTTAGGTGCCTCGAAAAATGACCCCCGACTGGCTCAGGAGCTGCACAGTCGGGCAATCCTTCAGGGATGCTGAGGGGTTGAAGAGCCATGAAAGGACTCGCGGTCTCCAGTGTTGCGGGGGACTCTGCCGCCTCTGGGACGGCATCTTCCGGAAAAATTTCCCCCTCATCTGCCTCTAGAGGGAGGATTGTCCTGCTGTGAGGGGTAATTCTTCTGAGATTTACGGAACCACATTTTCCCTCCTCTTTTAGCCTTGGGATAAGGCCGAAAGGGAGAGGAAAACCGTGCTCCTACGGCAGTCAAAGTTTTACCTTCTTGCTCACAGCGGGTCAATGTGTCCTTTACCTTGGGTCCAAACAAAGAGGACCCATCAAAGGGAGCGTCGGCAAAGGAAGACTTAAAGGCTTCCGCAAAATGACACAGGCAGAGCCAGGCTTGCCTCCGTAGAGCAACGCCCGTACCCGCCGCTCTACTCGCCCCCTCGGCTGCATACAAAATGAGCCTCATGGACGAGTTTGATATCGATGACTGAATAGCCAACTGAGAGCCAACCGTCTGGGCCAGCTGCTCAGGTAGGTTACCCAAGAGGGTATCTGAAAGCTCCTTGACCAGATCCCTCTGAAGTCTAGTGAAGTGCGTCAAATAGTTCAGAAACCTTAAGGTAAAGGCCGCTGAACTGAGGGTGCGTTTCCCGTACCGGTCCATGCTCCTAGACTCCTTATTAGGAGGATGGACGGACGTCGAAGCCTCTGCTACATCTTGTTGGGTAGCAGATGCCACCACCAGGGCATCTACAGCCACACCTTTGGTCAGAAACTCCTTCCCTGGGGGTGCTGATAAGAATTTATTTGGGCGAGCCGGCACCGGTTCCACAGAGTCTGGATGCTCCCACGCCCTTCGACAGATCAAATCTAGGAGCTTGTTGAAGGGCGGAGACACCCAGGAGGCGGAGGGCTGAGCCCCGAAGGCCTTGAGGAACACCAACTCATCAGCGGAAGGGGGTTTGGAATGCCAGCCACCTCGTTGTTTGAGGACTTCCAAGATGTCTGCAAAGGAGACATCATCCGAGGACGACTTAGGGGACCCCTCCGCATCATCAAGATCGGTGTCCGACGTGAGAGACTCATCGGGGGAGTCGACGTGCTTCCTCTTGCACAGTCTTTTCCTTAGGGGTTCCTCTGAAGAAGCTTCAGAGGGACCCCCAGGAGGGGGGGAAACCCCACTGGGGGTGACCTCAGGCCCCGGGGCTCTGCTGTCTAGCGACAGGGGGACTACAAAAGACCCAGTCTCCGTGTCTAGGGAAGGTGCCGGTGAGACCGTGGAGGTAGCCAAAGAAGATTTGGCCAAAGCACTCCTCATGGCCCTGAAGGCCGGACCGCCAGAGTCCTGGGAAGGTCCAACCCCCGGGGCCACAACAGTAGACGGCACCCCCGCAGCCGACGCACCGAGAGGAAGGCTCGGAACCGAAAACATCGGTCCCGAAGCGTCACCCCCGGGGCCGACCGAGGAGGTCCGTGTACCGAACTCCGACCCGAAAGCCGGGGTTGGAGTAAGGGTCGGAGCCGACCCGAAAACCTCCATCGGCTCCACCAGCACCGGCTCCAACGGTGCCGAGGCTGTTGGAGGAGGAACCAGAACTACAGGGTGGGCCATCGGCTCCGAAGCCGATTGGGCTGGAGCCAAAACTAATTTCTGGAATACAGGAGACTGAAACAGCCTTTGGAGCACCCTGTCGATGTCCGAATCTGACATCTTGGAAGATCGGGAGGAGACCGACCGGGTCCGAGCAGACTTCTCCATCGGCTCCGAAGGACTGGGGGACCGGCTCCGAATAGACTCGATCAATATCGGTGCCGAGGGAGATTCCATAGCAATTTCCCTCGGTGCCAAAGAGGGCTTCGGCGCCGAAGGGGAAGAGTCTGAGCCGGCAACCCTCATTGGCTCCAAAATCAGTGGAGCCGATGAAGGTGACCTGCCTCTCGAAGCCCCAGCCATCGGCTCCGAAACCCGAGGAGTCGAGGCTGGAGGCATCGAGGCAGACCATTCTGCCCTCGGCTCCAAAGTCCATGGAGCCGATGGAGAAGCCTGCCTAGATTTCTTAGTGGTTGGTTCCGACGGGCTGGTCGGAGCCGACGATTTCTTTTTCTTAGCTGGAGAGGAAGAGGAAGATAAGGCCTCTTCGAAGGAGGGTTTGATAAGCCCTTTTAAGATCAATTTATTCTTCCTCTCTTGGAGGACCCGAGAGGAAAAAACGTGACACACGCTGCAAGACTCCTGAAGGTGTTTGGCGCCTAAACAGTACACGCATAAGGAGTGATCATCCGTGATGGACATTTTGTAGTTGCATCTTGTACATTTTTTAAATCCTGAGGGTCTATGCTCCTTAGACATAATGCTTGTAGACACTATTCACTTTGTCAGAGAAAACACTATTTATGGAACTCAGTACAAATGGTTTGCACAATAAAATTTTTTTTTTTTTTTTTTTTTTAAACAAGAGAGGCGAAAACCCAAGAAAACTTACACGAATGACAAACACACCAACAGGAGGGCCAAGAACCCTCTAACTACTTGACCTCTCCGAAACAACAAGAAGACTCACTAAAGAATGAGGGGAAGGCCCCTCTAACTTAAACGGAAACCTTTCCCTGTCCAGTCACAAAATTTTACCACAAAATATCCACAAAAACACAATTATACACAACGATAGCTGTTAAAACAGCTTTTGGGTTAAGATTAAAGAAATTTCTGACAGAAAAAAACTCTCAGAAAAAGCACTTAACTCAGCCAAGTTCGAGACCACGTCCTAGCTTGTAAGCAGCAAACGAGATCTGGGGAATTGGTGGTGGTGCATCCTGGGATATAGAATAGCTCAGCCAATTAGAGACTTCGCTCTATTGCATAGCGTGCCGAGTCGGAGTCGAGGATCGGCTCCGAACCCATCAGTACAGAATGTAGGCGAGATAGGATCACATAACATCTTTCATAACGGAACCCTGTCTCTTTGCATCCTCATTCCTCTGCTGCTGAAGCTTTCTTTTTGCTGCTCCTGACAAATATGTACACTTCATCTCTAACTGGGAATGGAAGTAAAGCAGAATTATTATACATGAGACATTGGGTCCTTTTGTTATACTGTTAGTAAAAAGCACTACACTTCAGTTACATGTACAACTTTATTTGACCTACCCAGACTGCATAATGACAAATGTTACCATTCCGAACACATTCTAAGAATGGTATTACATTGTAGGCAGAACTGAAGAGAAACAAGGACCAGTGAGCAAAAAAAACGCAGTGCAGCCATATAAACCAGAAAAATGGATTAGGTTCCAAAGTCATGTTAGAATGACTGCAGGCACAAAAGAATGAGCAACCTAATACTGAACGTTGTTTATAAACAAGCTATACAGTATGCAGTATCATGCTGTAGGCTGAAGAACTGCTGAGTAAGAGTAACCAGTAAGGAAAAACTAACGTAGGTAATAGGTACAATTGAAGTGCATTACAAAATACATATTGCATAATGACTTGCATTGCCGTCAGGCACTACTGCACTGCAGGCAGAAAGACTGAAGAATGAATAACCAGTAGGCACAAAAAAGTAATGAGAAAGTCCCAAGTTACAGTTTTATGTTAAATACCTAACGGAACAGGCTACCCATCTATGTCAAGCAAAGTTCTTCATTAGCACTCTTCAAGAAAAATCTTGATGAGTGGATGGGAAATAGGAAATACACCCCGGGGATCACTTCTGTGTCTCTGCTCGACAGTGGCACAGCAAAATAACTTTCTTGGGTGGCGTAAGCCAGGGAATCTTGTTGGCTAGGCTTATGTAGGCCCTTGGGCTGATAGCCTAGTACCTACCTATGAACCTATGAACACTGGAGGTGAACCTCAGCTTTTTGTATAGAATTCTTCCTCTTTCATCTCCCCAAACATGTGAAGAGGCCCCAAATGACGTAAAATATTGATACTACAAGCTCTCTGGAACAGACTTAAGTCTGAAAGAACAAATTACTAGGAGATGCAGAAGTTTGAAGGGGAATGTACCAAATTATGTGGCAAGTGAAAATTTATGGAGCAAAAAAGACTACACTTACCCACTACCTCTCAATCTCTTGGCACACTTGAACAAACCAAAAACATTGGTTGAACAAAGGAGTAAAATCATAGATTTGCTAGAAAACCTAATTTGGGAGGGATGTAGAAGTGCCATACATCAGGAGACATTTCCACAACCCCCCCCCCCCCTTAGCACAGGATCTGTGGACAAAAGCATAAAGCCAGGCAATGTATCATGCAGTACATGGAGGATATGAAACATGAAGTCCATTTTTGCTAGTAGCTTCAGCCCTCCGCATTGTGCTAAGCAATCATTTTGTGAGCAAGAACAGGCAAAAACCAAAAACATCTGGACATTGTGCACATTCTCACAGGTGCCATCAACCTCCTAACCTCTCAGCATAATTCAAACAGCCAAAAATAACTGCAGAACAAGGCATATCATCAGGGATAGTTTAAAACATTAGATAGCAGAACAGTATTTGTATTAGCATGCATTAAGATATCAGTACATTCTGCAGAATTCTCCCTCCCCCAAAGTCTCGGCACAATAATTATGGATGAAGTGAAAACAAAAAGCAAAGGCATTGCATTAACAATGTGCTTATATAGTCCATGACCCCACATTAAAAAAAAATTACAGACAAACAGTGAACACTGCAACATTCTCACAGGCCCTAACCCCACTCCCAACCTTTCAACACAATAACAACGGACAATGAAAAAAATGAAAGCCATTGCATCAGTGAGTTGAACATTGCGGTTATACAGAATAGTAGTGTAACAGGGTTTGCATTAGTATACATTTAAACATCTGTACCTTCTGCAACATTCTCACAGCTGCTAATTACCCTCCCAACATTAGGCATTTTAAACAATGTACAAGCCCCATCAACCACCTAACCTCTCAGCATAATTCAAACATCCAAAAATAAATGCAGAACAAGGCGTAAAATCAGGGATAGTTTAAAACAGTACTATAAACCTAGATAGCAGATCAGTGTTTGCATTAGCATGCATTAAGATATTTCTACATTCTGCGGAATTCTTACTGCCCAAAGTCTCGGCACAATAATTCTGGATGAAGTGAAAACAAAAAACAAAGGCGTAGCATTAACAATGTGCCTATATAGTACGTGACCCCACATTAAAAAAAATTCTAGGAAAACACTGAATACTGCAACATTCTCACAGGCCTAACCACACACTCCCAAAAGCATAGATACTACCGAAAAAAACAACGAGCCTACTCTGCTTCTTGCCCTCAACTCACACACACTCCTCCTAACCAACTGGCAATCAAAATTAAATGTATATTACAGCTCCCATTCCCTTATAATGTCCCACATAAAAACAGATAAACGGGTCTATATTATATATTCGAAGTTTCAAAACTTTGAATCCCATATGTTCGACAACATATGATCGAAGTTTGAAACTTCAAATATATAACAAAACATCAAAAAAAAACAAATAAATAAAACTTACCTTAACACTCTGAGCAGGGGGGCAAGCCCCCTGCACCTCCACACCCCCCCACTTAAATATACCAACTCCAAGATCGCACTTCAGTGCAGAAAAGGGAAATTTTCCCATTCTGCACCATACTGCGCCGTTACATTTAACCTTCAAACATTTCAAAGTTCGATCATATGGTGTCGACCATATAACATTCGAACTTTGAAAAGTTCATTCATCTAATAGGAACCCCAGATAAACCATACTTATTTTACATATTTCTACCACTTGTGCACTAAAATAAGTTTTTCTCCCCAGGCCTCCACTGAAAATGGGTTATATCCCGGTCAGACTCTCTAGTAAACAAATGTAAAATAAATAAAATAAAACTGGTACAACCACAGCCCCTCACCCACCATCCTCTTAGCACAAGAACTCTACACAAAAGCAAAACAAAACCGGTACAACCACAGCCTTCACCCTCCCCCAATCTCCTTAGCATAAGAACACCACACAAAAGTGAAATAAAATTGGGAAACCCACAGTCCTTCACCTCCCATTCTCTTAGGACAGAGCACTACACAAGAGTGAAATAAAACTGGTACAACCACAACCCCTCTCCCTGCCCTATCTTCTTAGCACAAGAACTCTACACAAAAGCAAAATAAAACTGGTACAACCACAGCCCTCGCCTCCCCAACCTCTTAGCACAAGAAATATGCACAAAAAAGTAATGCAATCACCCCCCCTCCAAAAAAAAAAAGTTAAAACTAAACCCAAGAACGTATCTTTTATGCTTTTTACAGAAGGCTGCTTCCAATCCTCTGTTCCCTCTTCATGACTGAAGATTCACCTGCTCTGCTTGCTGTCCTCAGACCACTGCAGTCCTTTTTAAATTGCCCTTAAAAGGACAGTTTTTCAGACCTTTTGAGAAACTGCCCTTAGGAGGATAGCTGAAAAGGGTGTTCTCCAATGACCACTGGTCAAACCCGGCTCAATTTCCAAGATCTGCTAAAAGGAAAACTTTTTAAAGGCAGGTTATACAGGAAGCGCTTTGCAAGGACCAATCAGGTTCTTGCTTCATCACTTCCTAGTTTAAAAAAAAAAACAATAACTTAGTTCCCAGGCTGCTGCAGCCAATCAGATCCCTTGTTTCACTGAGCAGACCTGATTAAGTGCAGCTTGCCGATGAATAAAAAATAAAAAAATAAAAAAAAAAAAACCCTGAAAAGCACTTTAGATTTGACATGAGGGAACTGTGCGGACATCCACAAGGTGTCAAGCCAGCTGAGGAAGTAACAGTCAGAGCAATCCGTGGCTGCTGGATGGGGGGCCATCATTCACAGGGAGGTAATCGGGAATCCCCACAGCCACGGGTTTCACAGGTGTCTAAGGTGTCAGGTACCTACACAGTACTGTAACCGTACTCTAGGGAGAAAAGCAACCTAAGAGTTGAGTTAAAGTGTAGTAGAAGGTGGACTTTTCCTTTAAGTTACCATAATGCTTTGAATTAAAAATGCAGCGTGAAGCAAATATCATAATTTGCTATGCATGAATAAGTCTAACAAATCATAATGATAGCAAGCTATTAAAGTTTCAATATGTAAAGCTCTTACATAATCTACTAATGCTGATAATGAGGCAAAAAAAATAATATAGTTTACTTACAAAACAGAAACATATCCTTCATAGTTAAACACCACTACCAGTTAGTTACATGGAGCAGACATATTTACCCAGCAGCCCTTAGTTGCCCAACTTCATTCTAATTAGCTAGTTCAACACTGTATGATATTGGTGGAAACAGTTGCATCTAAACAGGGCTCCCCTGTAGATAATTATGCTGTGACAGGTAGCATTGCATGGATGATGTTGCCACCCATTTTTATATTCTCAGTTGTGGGCTGTATGGTGGAGAAATTATGACAGCAAATTTACATACTCTTGTGTACCTCATTATGAGGTACCCAGAACTCATATTTCTGCATCTCCCAGTCCCACTCCAGTCTCTGAGTCTGACAGGCAGTCAGGCAATGCCTCATGAAGCTGATGTCATCATGCATCCCCCTGCACATTGATGACATTGCAGGATACACTGGCAATATGTGATGAAGTCAGCCATACCATAAAACTGCAAATAAAAATGAAAAAAAATTGGGAATTAACAGGGCCATTTGGAAATTCGTGGCACCCCATTATTTTGCCCTCAAAAACAGTAAATACTGAGAATTCGGTACGGTTGAGAGCTATGTTGTTAACCTGGATAGAACACTGATCCTAAATGTTTCACTTTCAGGTTCAGCATGGGAAAAGGTATAACTGGTTAGGCAGTCAGTCTTAACCCTATATTACCATGAAACATACCAATTCAATCACATTATACAAGATACTTATAATTCAGTCTAGGTAAATGGCTCAGGTAAACAACTCACAGATCAGTTCTGTTTTTTTTCCTACTTGAGGCCAATGACTCATGCTGAAGAAACACCTGCCTGTGTATCTCTGTACTGGGATGCTTCTTTCTGCCAGAATCCCCCCCCCCCCCCCCCCGCCAACACATCTTTCTCTCTCTCTCTCTCTCTGGTCCTTCCTATTACAAGCAAATCCACCACTCGGGGCAGGAATGGATCCTCTTCTCAGATTGTCCCCAAAATGCAGCTATGCATACCATACAGCAGTTACCAGAGTGCACTGCACCACTAGAAATATAAGTTTATTACAAAATGTCAATGTACAATACCCTTGATACACATTATATCAACATCATGGCACTGATAACACACTTGCCTGAAATTAAAACTCCCAGAAACTACACCAATCACAAAAGGGAAATAGTCCCCTTTTGTGATCAGTGAACCAAATAAAAAGGAAGAAAAAATAATAATAACTTCCCTTTACTATCTTGTACCAGCTCACTGAAGTACACTAACCTTAATACCTTCTTTTATTATCCATACTGAAATCTTAAGACTTACTAAATATTCTAACAAATCTAATCTAAACACTAGATTATTCAAATGCTTCCCATCCATGCCTGTTTCCATTATCCTTTGGATGCTCATCCAGGTAACTACTATGCTGTCTTACAGATGACCACCCCAGTTGAACCCACCAAATTCAAGTACGATGGAAGGTCTGTGAACCCTAGACCTTGTGGTTGCAAGCACCACCTTCGTTTTGTTAGTGAACCCATTACAAAGAGGGCATGATCAGTAACCAGGGTAAACTCCCTACACCATAATAGCACAAGGAACCCAAAGCCAATCTCATAGACTGCCCATACATGTTAAGCAGAGTGCCTCTTTGGCCCTCTTTAAAAGGAACCTTGATGAGGATGGGAGATAGGAAATTCACCCCGGGGATCACATCAGTCACCCTGCTAGACAGGGGTCCAGAGACGTAAATACTGTGGGAAGAAATAGCCAGGGAATTGTTATGGCTAGGGTTGTATAGGCCCTAGGACCGATAGCCTAGTACCAACCTATGAACAGGCCTTCTCTCCCTATAGTACTATTTACCTCTATCTTCATTTCTTGCTGAGATAAGCACAAGTGTTCCTTATTATTTCCCCAAACAAACCACTGAGGTATCTGTATGTACAGTGAACAGGGATGTCGGGAGGTATATGCACTGTACTGATTTCAGTACAACTTCTTTAGAAGAGGGGGTAGCTTTTAAAAAAAAAAAAAGTACATATTTTTTTTCTTTTTTAAACAGCGTTGGCTCCTTTAAGGAACTTACCAGCCAGTTGGAATTGTGCTCATGTCATGGTTGGATGCAAGCAGGAAATGTGCAGTAGTGAGTGAAAGACAATCTCAAATGGATTATCACTGTGAGCAGGAAATGTGAAGTTGTAGTGAGAAGGCAATCGCAAATGGAGTATAGTTGTGGTGATCATGGACAGATTATCAGGTAAGGTGTGTGTGTGTGTGTGTGTGTGTGTGTGTGTGTGTGTGTGTGTGTAAATGCCCCCACATAATACACCTGCTGGCTATAGGTGTTCAGGCTCAAACCCTGTACCTTTGCTTCAGAGTAAGAAGAGCCTAAAGTCCCTAACCACCACCATTTCTGAACTTTGTTCAGATTTGTTTTTCTAACAGTTGTGAGCTGTGGTGAGAAGTGAGAACTGAAGTTGTATTTCCCCCATTATTGTTTTTGTTGTTTGTCCAGGTTTTTTGTGCTAAGGTGTGAAGTGAGAACTGCATTTGTATTCCCTCATTATTGGCTTTGTTTGTCCAGGTTTTTTGTGCTAAGAGGTTGAGAGCTATCTAAATGATAGCCATTAAGTTTCAGTCTTCCTATTTTTCAAACAGCTGATTTAGCATAGTGGTATGTTGCACTGACTGTAGTGCATATGGTTCTGGGTTCAAGACATGCATGGTGATAACACAACATTTTATTCTAGCAACTTTCCAAAATTATACAAGCAATGTTTAAAATGTGTCCCTGGTTTTTGGGCTTTTGCCCCCCCTCCCAAATAAATGCTGGCTTTTTCCAGATTTCTTGTGCTGCAAAGTTCAGATATACAACTGAGTGTCGGCATTTTACAAGGAGCTGAGAGTTGCAGGGGAACTAAAGTTTAGTGCTGCTTATGCTGAGTCTGCTTGTACTGTTAATAGCACAACAGGTAGTGTACTTGCTTTTGATGCAGAAGGCTGTTGGTTCTTCTCCCACAGTAGGTAGATGCATTGCTGATACTGTACTGTGTTGTAAAAGGGGGGTGTTTGCTGTAGTCCGTTTTGGCGAAGATATCTAGTAGTAACTATGAACCTGTTATCGGTTTGCCATCCATTCCCTATTGCAATATTACTAGCATATCATTGTTTTTAATGCAACATAGGCCATTTATTCCTCAAGGGCAACAGGAACTTTATTTGTAGATGAAACCATGAAATATAAAGCTGTTTGCCAGCAGCAGCCTCTTCATTAGTTACAGATTTCTTTAATATGGAATTATGTAGATGGCTTTTACTAGTTCAGAGATTGTGCATATTTACTGATACCGGTGGACTGTAGAAGTTTGAGTAGACTTTTATGATGGAAATGTTATGAATTGGGCTATTTTGTCATTACTGGTGCATGCATTTTGTTTCATTGTTTACTGGAAAAATGTTCAAAACAATAAATTTAAAACACTCTCTAAATACTATACTGTATTGTACAAGGAATATAATTTAATACAATCAGGAAGGTGTATCAAAGAGCACGTGTATGTTTCATGTGCAAGGGGCCTATGATTTGAAAACAGCCCAAAGTTAATCTTTATCTGCCACTGGCAAAATGTATTTTCTTTGAATGTGGGTTTCAATGCTGTTTCAATGAATGTGAGTTTCAAGGGCAGAGAAGTTTTAATGCTAAGTCTAGTTTCATTGTGAGACTGCATTGCTTGGTTTAGCAGATATTTATTGGTGTTCGTGCTGTAAAATGCTAAATAAAACTTTTCTGGCATATCATTTAGGAATGAAGTCCCTAAATAATGACCGACGTTAAGTTTCAGATGTCATAATCTTCAGAAAAGTGCATGCTAAAGCAAGACCTGATATTCTATCAACTGTCTTAAATTTATACAAGATCAATTTTTAGTACTGTTTGTATGTTCCCCCAATATATTTGGCCTTGTCCAGATTTCCTGCATTAAGAGGTTGAGAGGTATGTGCAAATAAATTGCTTTATAGAATTAGGAATATCCAAACCTCTCAACTGTCCCCAATTTTGGCTCAAAATGTTGCTCTCCCCCTAATGTACCTACGTCCAGTCAGACACTCCTGGTCAACAAATATAAATAAATAAATAAATAATCTGTCTGCATAATAGCAATTTTGGAAGAAAATGTGGTGGGTTTACTATTATAAATAACTGTAATGATCAGAGTTATAAATTACTTTTATTTCAGAAATGCATGTAGATTCTCTAATTTTGTCAGCTGCTCAAGTTAACAGTGCTCATATTAAAATGGTGTCCCTTCTTTGACAGGTTCCCAGCTGTACTGTCTGGCAATTTTATATTTTTGCATCACATTTTTAGTCCGTTTTTCATAAAATTGTGTTTTTCTGGCAAATTAGTGGCAAATCATTAAAGACTGAAGTTAGAAAATAATGGCAGACATTTGAGTTTCAGATTTCATAACTTTCAGAAAATTTGTACTAATGCAAGACCTACTATTCTATTACCTTTCTAAGTTTATAAGAGCAATATTTAAAAAAATTCCTTATTTTTGGGCCTTTGCCTCAGTTTTATTTATGAGTTTGTTGCTCTAAGAGGTTGAGATGTGTGTGTGTGTGTGTGTGTGTGTGGTAGGTAGGCAGCATACCTCTCAACTGTCCAAATTTTGCAGAATGTCCAGATTTTTGCCCCATATTTTTTGTCTGTTCCTCATAAATTTTGTGATTTTCTAGAAAATCATTGAAGGCTGAAGTTGCTAAATAATGACAGACATTTGAGTTTCAGATTTCATGTCCTTTAGAAAAATTCATACTAGCACAAATCCTGTTATTCTAGTAACTTTCTCATACTAGCACAAATCCTGTTATTCTAGCAACTTTTTCATACTAACACAAATCCTGTTATTCTAGCAACTTTCTAAGTTCATGAGAGCATTATTTAATATCTGTCCCTGTTTATTTTAGGCTTTGTCCATATTTCTTGCACTAAGAGGTAGGTAGGAGTGTGTGTGTGTGTGAATGAAACACCCTAGTAAGGGGTAGCAGGTAGTTAGTAATTTACTCAAGCTCAAAACACTGTACCTTAGTTACAGAAAACAAAAGCATGAATCCTCTACCCCAACTACCATGCTGCATTTTTCAAAGAACAGACTGTTCATTTCAATTCAAGGAACCGAGTTTGAGTGAATCTATATTATATCACTGAAGAGGCATTACAGCGAATGCCTCTTCATCGACACTAAAAGAACGAACCGTGAATTACAAGAATGGCCGTAGCTTGGCTGGAAGGGAGGGGGGTAGCAGTTTGAGAGCTGTGAGTACAAATTTGAAAATCCTAGCTACACCCCTGACAGTGAATGATTTGAGAAGTTGGAAGACACCAGGATCAGTGCTGAACAAAGTCTGTGTTTGAGCCTTTGTAAAACTTCTTCAGATTCACCAGGGGCATATACAAGGGAATCAAACTCAGAAATTAACTTTCGTGAACCAGGGAGGAATTATGGTAAAAAAAGGTCCAGAAACTATAAACATGGACAGAACTGTTATGGGGAATATAACCCCAATTACCAGACATAGAAAAAAGGCAAGTGGTACAGAGTTAAATGTTGTAAATAATGATTATGTAGTAAATTTGTCTAGATGTATTTATCAGATACTGATGTAGCACTGTTAAACAGAGGTTTAAAGTTTATTCCCACGGCTTTTTCTAGAAGGTATAAACTAAAAATTGAAGTGTTTAAATTTATTAGAAAATTGTACTTAAAATCTTTTTTTGCACAAGATACAAATGTAATTCATGAAAACAATGTGGACAGTGAAGATAATTTAAGTGAAATGAGTTTTCATTCATGTGTTTCTGATTTAGAAACTGATGCTTATTGTAAGTTAAACACTGAAAATGTGACATACAAAAGTGATTTTATTCCTGTGTGTAGGGATGAAAATATACAGCAAATTTCTTCTGCTTTATAATTTTCAATAGATAAAGAGCTTGAAACAAGTGAATAAAAACAAGAAAGAAGTGAAATATAATTTAAGTAGAGAAGAATGGAAATGTCTATTAAAGTTAAGTGAAAATAGGGAATTGGTGTTTAAATGGTGCTTCATTATAATCAGTATCTGAATATGTCTTATGCCCATTTAAAGAATGTTAATGTTTATGCCTTGGTGGAGCTGGGATGTTATCAAGAAGCAGTAATTAAATACAAAGAACTGCTAATGAAGGGGTTAAGACTAAAATATTTCTCACAAGAGGATGTATATAAAAAATTTGCAGTTAAAGATAACACTATGGCATACTTCTTTTGTATCCCTAAAATACACAAAAGTTTAGTGGATCCAACAGGACGTCCCATAGTCTCTGCATGCAGTTATTTTACACATAACTTAGCTCTTTTTTCACATTCCTACTTGAAAGAAGAAGCAGACAAGCTAAGGTCTTATATCAAAGATTCTTTTGCTTTTTAAGTAAAATCAGAAATGTGACGTGGAAGAAGGACATGTTTTTCATTGTTCTGGATGTTACCAGTTTATATACAAATATTGAACATGTACATGGTTTAGAAGCAATATTATTTTTTATAAGGACTTGCCTAAAACACATTTTATTATTGAACTAAGACATTTTTGTTTAAATAACATCTTTGAGTTCAATGGGGAACATTATAGGCAGCTTCATGGAACAGCCATGGGGGCAGGTTTTGCCCCATGTATGCAAATCTTTTCATGGGCATGTTTGAAAACAAATATGTATATATTAAAGAATTTTTTAGGAAATATGTCGTAAGTTATTATAGATGATTTAATATTCATTTGTGAAAGGGGTGGGAAGTGAATACCTTTGTGCAAAAAATTCAGATAAATCCCTATAATATCAAGTTTGATGGAATACAGACAGGTGTTAAAGTAAACTTTCTTGATATAACTTTGCAAGGTATTAATAATGATAGAATACAAAAAAGTTTACATAGAAAATTTGAAGGGAGTGGTCATATACTGCATGGGGAAAGCTGTCACCCCCCCACCCCCACCCCCACCCCCACCCCACACACACACACACACACACACACACACACACACACAATTAAATCCACGGCCGGCCTTAGGCATAGGCAAACTAGGCGACCGCCTAGGGTGCCGTAAAGGCTGGCCTTGTAAAGGGCGCGTTATGTATTTATTTTAATTAATATAAAGTTTGCGCTCTTCTTGGCGCTGGAACCAGAGGGTGGACGGTGGGGGAGGGGAGGGGAGGTGAGCTGAGCACTCCCACTTACAGCTGAGGGTTGGCCGGGAGGCTAAAAAAAAAAACTTTAATTTGCGGTGCGAGAGTCTTCTCCTTTAAGGAGAAACTTGCGTGCATCACAACATCAACGTCATCTAAATGCATTCTACAGTTCCGCGTGGAATTTAAGCCAGCAGTTCAAGAGAAGAGTTCAGTCTGTGTCTCCACATGTGGCCATTTGGCTTATAAAGAAGGTGACTCCGGAAGTGTCAATGTGTCAGTAAAGGTGTTGTAAATTAGGAGAAATAATTGGTGTATGTTTATTGTTGGCATTTTGTTGTTTTTGAATTTCCAGGCCTATTATTAAAATAGTATTTTGACTTTTGTATTAAGTAAATGTCGAAAGATTTTACTCTTCTAACATATTCTGGAAGAATCACACCAAGTTCTTGTAAGCAAGTAAAACAGCTTTATTTTACATGCATGGAGACCTGCTACATGATAGTAGTATGCCAGCAGTCTGGCTACTTGTACTTTGAGTTCTGCTTTTATAGACCCTTCTGCACATATACACACGTAGCACACAGAACATTCATTAGAAGTGATAGTTTGATTACTTGTTTTTACCAGCCAGTACCACAGTTATTCTTGCAACATTAACTTTCTTATCAGCAGTTTAAGATTAACTTCTGCATTCCTCAGTGATCAACATTTTCCAGAACACTTCAGTTTGCATGCAGTGAACATTTTTCTGCTTAAACCTTTATATACAGAATACAAAATATGTTGAACTTCAGTATTTTTCCACATTTCCCCCTTACAACATTTTGTATACTGTTTATTTTACACAATCCCAGATACATTTTATACCTTCTCATAATCAGAAAAATATGCTTTTGTAGCATTGGCAGAGATAACCTTTGATATTATCATTTTGATACATGGTATGCAACAGCAGCCAAGCAGCAAAAATATGACTGCACCAACACATACAGCAATTAAAATGTTCATCAACACAGAACCCCAGTTTCCAAACAGGTTTTGGAAAAAGTCAGTCAAGGGGTTTGGACCAGGTTTAGTCAGTTCAGAAACTTGCTGAATTATTTCAAGATGGCTCTGAATCTCATGCTCATTATCAGGAATGAACGAGCAGCACTCCTCGTGTATGAGAGCGCAAGTACCTCTTTTCGCCGCTAGGGTGAAATCGAGTACCATACGGTTCTGCAACACTACTGTTCTCATCGCCGTTAATTCATCCGTCACCAATTCTAGCGCTGAAAATGTCGCATTACTCAGAGTCTCTAACAGTTTTGACAGTTTTCTCAGTTCCCAGATGGATTTTACTGTCCCATACGCTGACAAAATACCAGCCCAAGCAATTACATCATCACCTAGGTCCATATGTGAGAGTCCTTTGCTGCTGACGTGCGCCAAGTCATGGTGATAAATCCATGACGCATCAATGTTACCTACGGGATTAATAGGTTTATTAAGAGAACGTGTAGTTCGTATTTTACCTTGAGGTAATGCATTTACATGTCTGATAGCTGGTATCAGATATCCCAAAAAACAACTTCCTGACCAGCCATATGGTAACCATTTATATGCTTTCCTACCACAAATAAAATAACAATCATTCGTTTTGATGGTGATATTGGTTGGAAATTCATAACTCCCATTTGGCTTTAGCCCCTTAAATAACAAGCCATATACATACAGCATTTTTTCAACAAAACTAGTATCATTTACATTGATGTCTTTTTTTATAGCTCCAAACTTGGTCTCACACTGCCCTTCTAGGGTACAATTATGAACTATTGTCAAATTACATTGGCTCAGCCCCACCTTAACTTTTCCAATCTTTTGAAAACACACTGTTCCGTTTTGGCGCCCCAGAAGAGGCAGCACCACCTTGTCTCTCAGTGGTACTTCTGTGGTTTCAAACAACAAATTATTCCAAGTATCATTTGTTCCCAGAGGGGCTGTCCCTAACATTAAGCCACTATGTACAGTAGGTATTGCAGTACAATCCCAACAATTTGAGACATTCATTGAGGATGCATATGCATATTTAATCGCTTGATATGTTTTAAAGTTTGGATGCCAGTTGGTGTGTTTGTCTCTTTTTGAATGGCTAGCTTCATTAAAAAACAAAAATGGCCAAAACAGAAATATTACAATCACAATAGTTATAAACAATAAAATATTGCAATAGAACCATTTTCTCTTATTCTCATTATTGTCCTTCATGGTTACTGCTGTCTGTTTGTTCCCCAGGGGGATTCAAGTTTTTATCTAACTTAAAATGTTTTACAATTTTACAATGTGTTAGGTGGATCCATGAGGACCTTTCTTTAATCCGAACTGCCGTTGGAGTTGC
This sequence comes from Protopterus annectens, assembly GCF_019279795.1. Classification (NCBI taxonomy): domain Eukaryota; kingdom Metazoa; phylum Chordata; order Ceratodontiformes; family Protopteridae; genus Protopterus; species Protopterus annectens. Next base: position 529,061,387 of record NC_056734.1, read on the forward strand.
GATCAACACCTGGTAGGGGCCCTCCCATTTGGGGGATGCCCAATTCTTTCTCTTAACGATCTTGACCCAGATCCAGTCGCCGGGTCTGATTTCCATGATTTTGTCGTCTCTTGAACCTGAAAAATAATCATTCGTTAAACAGCTGTTAGTATTGGTCAGCATTTTCCTCATGTAATCTGCTATCTCCTCACCCCCCTCACATTCCGCAGGCAACAAGTTTTGCCACTGCGGGACGTAATAAGGTCTCCCGTACAATAACTCAAATGGGGTGACTCCTTTTGAGGTGGGAGTTGTCCACATGGAAAGGAGGGCTAGAGGTAGACAGGTAATCCAAGACTGATGTGTCTTGGCCATGAGTTTTCTTAACTTGCCTTTTAGAATGCCGTTGTGGCGTTCCACTAACCCTGCTGACTGTGGGTGGTAGGCACAATGGTGTTTCAGTTCAATTTGGAAAACTGTAGACAGTTTCTGAATGATCTGATTGACAAAATGCGTGCCGTTGTCAGAGTAGATGCGTGTAGGAAGTCCAAAGTGCGGGACGATGTGATTGACCAAAATTTTGGCCACTGTTTGAGCATCCGGATGTGTCACCGGAAAGGCCTCAACCCACTTAGTAAATGCATCTACTATCACTAACACAAACTTCTTTAGTTGTGCCGGGGTCAATTCGATGAAGTCCATACATATTGTATGAAATGGATAGGGGGGTGTTGGAAATGATGCCGGGGCAACTCTGACACCTCCCCCATGGTATTTAGCACATACTATGCAGGATAGACAAAAACGTTTTGCATATGCAATGAAACCCCTGGTCCAAAAGGTAAGGTGGATAATTCTAACCATAGCTGCAGGGCCCAGATGGGAAGGGCCATGCACGACTAGTGCTGCATACCTAAAAAGATTAGTAGGCAAAACATATTTATTATCTGGTCCCACATAGATTCCTTTGTTCTGTCTAACACCATACCTAGTCCAGTGTTGTTTTTCCTGTACTGTGCTAAGTTCCTGCATGACTTGTAAGGTTTGTAAATCAAACTTATCTGTTGGTTGTAATTCTGTAGGTGTGGTTTCAAGGGAAAAGGTACCGGACATAGCTGCCTCTTTGGCTGCTTTGTCTGCTAGGGCATTACCAAGTGATACCGGGTCCTTAGCACGGGTATGAGCAGTGCATTTACAGATGGCCAAACCCCGTGGCCGTTGGACGGCTTGTAGTAATTCAAGGATTAGTTCTTTGTGCATGATGTCTTTTCCCGAGGTTGTAATCATCCCCCTATTTTTCCATTGCTGAGCAAACACATGTACCGTAGAAAAGGCATATTGACTATCCATATAGATAGTGACATTCCTGTCCTCCGAAAGGAGACATGCCCTTGTCACAGCAATCAGTTCCGCTGCTTGAGTGGATAAGTTCCCGGGGAGTGGTCTTGCCTCTATTATCTGAGTTGCAGTAGTAACTGCATACCCTACCTGCGTGGTGCCTGTTTCTGTTTTGCGTGCTGACCCATCTACAAACAGTGTCCAGTCCGCATGTAGTAAGGGTTGATCTTTAAGATCCGGTCTTGGTAGAACTTTAGAATGTATGAGATCTAAGCATACATGCGGGATACCGTCTTCAGCAACGGGTAGCAATGTCGCTGGATTTAAGGTAGTGCATCTCTCAATTGTCATGTGTGGCTGTGATAACAGCGTAGTCATACAAGATAAATGTCTGCTAGGTGACAGAAATGTTAACTTGCCCTGCAGAAGGATGACTGCTACGGAGTGCGGGACTTTTAACGTAAGATCATGGAACAATACCAACGTGGCAGACGCTTGTACTGCCAAAGCGGCTGCAATTACTGCTTGCACACAGTGTGGTAATGCTCGTGCTACTGAGTCTAATTTGCTAGAGTAAAATGCCAATGGCCTTAACTTATCTCCATACATTTGCATTAAAACAGATGTCATAAATCCCTGCTTGCAATCTACAGTCTGTATAAAGGTCTTACTGTAATCTGGAAACCCCAATGTCGCTGACCCAGCTATCAGTTGCTTGATTCTAGTGAATGCCTGTACTGCCTTGTCTGTCCAGTGCAGCAAATCTTTTGCCGCCATCGGTATTGCAAAAATTAAGTCTGATAGCGGGTGCACTTCTTCGGCATAGTTGGGAATCCAACTACGACAGAAGTTCGTAAAGCCTAAAAAGGACATCATTTCCTTTTTTGTAGTTGGCATGGGGGCTTGTAAAATAGCATTCTTTCTACTGTCATCTAATCGCCTGCCCTTCCCAGAGATAGTATAACCCAGGTAACGTACTTCTAATTTACAAAATTGTAACTTAGACTTATTTACCTTATGTCCTTCGTGTGCCAGAAAGTGTAGTAGTCGAATAGTCTCGGACTTACAGAGTTCTTCCGTAGTCGCGGCCAGGAGGATATCATCCACGTACAGCAGTAGGTGGCACCCTTGGGCAGATTGGAACTGAGCCAAATTGGTGGACATCTCTTGTGAGAAGATGGTCGGACTTTCGCAGTATCCCTGCGGTAACCTGGTATAGGTATAACGCTTGCCCATAAACGTAAATGCAAACCAAAATCTACTATCTTCCTGCAAGGGAATAGAAAAAGGCATTACTGATATCAATTACAGAAAAGTAGTTATCCGTAGGAAGGATATCGTTCAGCAGAATAGACGGATCCGGGACTATGGGAGCCCGAGGTACCACCGCGGCATTTATTGCCTGTAAGTCTTGTACCATCCTCCATGTCCCATCCGTTTTTTTTACTGGAAATAAGGGCGTATTACACGGTGAGTCTGTGCACAGAATTAATACTCCAGCTTTCAAAAGTGCTGTGATTACTGGTAAAATGCCCTCCTCTGCCTTTCTGCTCAAGGGATACTGCCGTTTATGAGGTCTAAATTCTGACTTGGGTGTAATCTTTACCTGTCCTGCCATTCTAATCAGTCCGATATCGTGCTGACCCTGCGACCATAATGAGTTTGGAATCCTCTGCAATTGAGATTCCTCCATGGGGGTAAGGAGACATAGTCATAATGTCCCAGGGGATTGTATCGGTTCGTCTTCCCAGAGGTGCACGGTCGGTCTGGCTTGTGTAACCCAGTTAAGTTTTTGAACCTGAACGCCTTTACCTGCCAACTGTTCTGGTGTCCATCCTACCCATTCAGTTATTTTCTTACCCACGAGGTACCATGACATTCCTTCACCCTCCTTGACTGAAATATGTGTGGTTAATTCATTCTTATACAGCAGCTGCATATCCCTTGTTAGGCTACATGTGACTGCAGAATTACCTAGTGTGTCCCAAAAAAGGCTATGCAATACTAGTTTGGTGACTTTAAAACTAAGAAATTTCTTTTCGTATTCTAAATCAGGTCCGGCACATCTTCTGCAATACATTGTGCAATGTAATGGATCTGACACCTTCGGATTTTTTATGCCGTATTTGCTTAATGCCAAATTTGTAAGATCCGTCACTACACTCTGGGGGCCTGTCTCTATCAAATCATTACTATACCAGTAATGTAGATCTCCCTGCCCCTCTAATAGCATTGCACTATTTGGTTCAATTCTCCTTGCCACCATCCCAGTGGAGGTTGGGACGGCTGCTATGCCGAACACTTGCATTAAATCTCTTCCCAGTAAATTTACTGGGCAGATTTTTGAAATTATTACTCGGAACCGTATGGTTTGGTTCGTCTCTGGGTCGGTAAACCACAGAGGTTTGGACAATGGCTCTTTGTAAATACGACCATTTGCTGCTTTTACAAGCACATATTCATCCGAGGTAACATCGGATGATATGGCAGTACTTCTGACTAACGTTCGTGAAGGCCCTGAGTCACAAAGGAATTCTATGTCTCGGCCCTCAACTTGCAATGTGATCACTGGTTGGGATTCCAATTGCATAGTTGATGCTAGTGCTGTTAGATTTACCATTTGATATTCCTCATTTTCTGCCATTTCCTGTCCCCACCCATCGTCTTCACTTGTACCTACTTCCCCATTCTCACTTTCTTCTTTTTCCTCATACCCTCCATCTACGTCTTCCTGACCGTCATATAGTCATGTGGTACCATCGGCAGCAGCCATCGGTTTCTCCGGTCCTCTGCAATCTCTGGTGAAATGTCCCTTCTTACCGCACTTAAAACATTCCCCCCTCTTTTGCCTACCGTCGAAATCCTCAGAATGACTTACGCCTCCCCGCCCTCGTCCTCTTCCCCTGCCACGCCCTCTTCCGCGGTTTGCGGAACCTTGAACTAACATTAAAGTTCCATCTTCACTAACTGTAAAAGTCTGGGCTTGTTTATCTTTTTTTTCCTTCAGGTATTTCTCAGCATGTCTAGCATACTCCATAAGGGGCTGTAGACGCGCTGTCCTGTGTGTGATCATATGCTTTTGTATAAAGTTACCAATGGCTGTCTTGCAGCCCTTTAGGAATGCATTTTTCAATTGCTGTTCATAGGGCGAGTCATTTTCCTGATTTTCTGCCTTAATCAACCCACTATGAGCATCAAAACATTGTGTGAGACGATGTAGATAATTGTCTATGGTTTCGTCATCTGATTGAATGCATTGATTAATGCAAGTCCAATCTGCCTTGGGCTTTCAATGTTCTTCTATTTTATCTAAGAGAGTCTTTATTCTCGTTCTACACACTTCGGAGTTAAACGGCAAGGCTCCTCCTTCCCCTGGTAGCAGGGGGTCCCAACTTCCGCAAAATAAGGTGCCAATCTGGTCCTAGGATTTGCCTTATTACTTGTTCAAATTCTACAGCGTTTAATCTATAACTCATTCTCATGCCCCCTACGTCTGTACGGAATTTACGCATATCTACTTTCGGATGGGGAATCCCCTCTACTGCTTTTCGGATGTCATCACGGGTCCACGGTCGGTAGACCAATATTGTAGGACCCTCACCTTCTGCGCCTGCTTGAGGATTTGCCACTTCTATCAGCGGGTATTCCTCTCCTTCCTGATCTACCTTTTCCTTAATTTTCCAGTGCCCTTCCCTCCTAATACTTCCGCTGCGTAAGTCAAGAGTGTTGTCGGGCTCTCTATGTAATATAATACTTGGCGTGGGGGGGCCACCCACCGAAGCCTGGTATTGTGGTGGGTCCTGGTCGGGGGGCACCTCAATAACCTGTGCAGGGTCTGGATACTGGATGGGAGGGGCCGAGGGATTCTGGTGACTACGACTGACTGTGGAAGTTTCATTATCTTCCTTTTGAACAAAGTACACATCTCTTTCACTTGAATTACCACACCCTTTTTTCAAATTTTGTTCCCTATGTCTTTTATTTGCTTCCTCCAGCCATTTCTGTGCCTGGGGAAACCCCACCTTCTTTTGATTCCTTGTCTTATTTCCTGCCTGTTTGCGCAGTAATCTTACTAGATTTTGACATTCTGACTTATTTAAACATCCACTAAACCCATGATCTTTTTTCCATTTATTTAAATATTTTACATTCTTTGGGTGTAAATCAAACATAAACTTTTCATCTTCAGTTTTGTCGTCGCAACTGGTTCCTGTTCCCATTTCTCTTACGAGAAACTATTCCTGTTCCTGAGATCTCTTGTATATGGAATCTATTCACATATACTCCTTATATTTTGAGAAAATTAAATTTCTCCCTTGACTAGTCCCTTAAAATTTAGACAAAAATTCCAATCAGAAACAACAAAAAAATAGCGTTTTGCTTACCTTTGTGATTCCTCCGCCCTGTTTCGCTGCCACCTCACGGATTGGATCTGGAAAGAGTGACTGGCCTCTAATTTCGACCTTTTTCAGTCGGAGGTCTTTCGTTCGAGGAGAGCCTGATCTCTCTCCACCTGCGCAGGTTTTCAGCCTCTCTTTGTTCGATTCGTGCCGTGCAGGGGCCACCCCAACGTTAGCCAGTTATGTCGAAAGATTTTACTCTTCTAACATATTCTGGAAGAATCACACCAAGTTCTTGTAAGCAAGTAAAACAGCTTTATTTTACATGCATGGAGACCTGCTACATGATAGTAGTATGCCAGCAGTCTGGCTACTTGTACTTTGAGTTCTGCTTTTATAGACCCTTCTGCACGTATACACATGTAGCACACAGAACATTCATTAGAAGTGATAGTTTGATTACTTGTTTTTACCAGCCAGTACCACAGTTATTCTTGCAACATTAACTTTCTTATCAGCAGTTTAAGATTAACTTCTGCATTCCTCAGTGATCAACACATTCCAGAACACTTCAGTTTGCACGCAGTGAACATTTTTCTGCTTAAACCTTTATATACAGAATACAAAATATGTTGAACTTCAGTATTTTTCCACAGTAAAACAGATTGCTGCATTGTTTGCCATTAGATTTTGCTAAATTTTCAACTTACCCAAGTGTGAATACGTTTGCCTTCTTTAACTGTTTACAGTCAGTTTTAAGAACTTCTTTTTATCAAGATTTGATGGTGAGTAATTTGATGTCACATTAATATACTACAACTTCCCAGTATATATTTTTCACAATTTAATTGTTCTTCAGTTGTGTGAATATTGAAAGAAAGGGCTTGTGCACGTGGATGTGTGTCTTCATCCCTTCTGCAAACTGTGTACTGGTACGTAACGGGGGCTCTAGTATGCTAAGCTTCAGCACGGCATCGGCATGCTTGCGTTAGACTTTTGCCTCAGGATTGACTTAGAAAACAGTCCCACGCTATTGGGAAGAGATTTCTTGTAACATGTTATGTTAGCGTTGAGTTAAAAAATCATTGTTTTGTGCAGTGATAATTTTTGTATTTGCAGCTGGTGTAACTTCCTTCCTTTGGTGAGTGAAGTTTGCTGTTTTTCTAGGACTGAAATGTACCATTTAATATGTATTAATTTTTTAACCGGCTAGAAGACTGATCCATTGGACTTTTTTGTGTAGCTTCAGCTCAGGGGTGCAATGAAACAGAATATCCCCTCCTCTCTCTCTCTCTTTCTCTCTCTCTCTAATTTATTTACAAAGGGGGTGCACAGCTAGGTACAATCAAGTACTACTTATGCAACTGCACTCTGTATTCACAGTAGTGATAGAAAATGGAGGATAAATAAAAAGGGACAATGAGTGTAGTAGCAGTGACAGGGAGAATGAAAGGATCTACACCAGTATGATTACTTACTTATGCAGTAAGACATTCTTAACTGGGTAGGTAGACTAGACCTTCAATCCCTTTTAGCCATGACACCAAAAGTTGTAGCTCAGTTACATCATATACTGTGGAGAATAGCAATACAAATATGAATTCCAAAGTTAGTACATCAGACTGTAACCCTAGCAATCGTGTCAATGTGGATATTTAACAATCTGCAAGAGTCTTCCCATTGTAGAGAACATTCACTTTTATATTAACAAAGGTCTGGAGAATAGTATTTAGCAGCGATTGCCTGTGCTTGTAAAGAGAAATTGCCTGCAGCAATATGAAAGTGATTACACGTATTCAAAGTGAGTTATACTGCTCAGGCAGAGAGCTTCCTGGAGATGGGTGATGTGAGGATTTTGTTCATTGAGGTTGTGTCTGTGGTCTGATAGGTTAATGTAATAGTTGAAATGGATAATTTTCGAGAAGTCTCTTTCTCCTGTGGCAAAACAAAAGGGTGGGTGAAGTGTTTTATTGCTGCTGTCATAAGGAGTACTAGGATAGTTGGAGTTAGCATTTACTTGTAAAAAAAAGGCAGATGCCATTGTTATGTGTTTTTAAATATGACAGAGAAAAGTGCTGCAGTGTAGGCAGAATTTTGCATAGGCGCATAGGTGTTTACTAGGCTAATGACCACAAGGGCCTTTTTAAGCCTTGCCATGCATCCCAAATCTCTGATGAATTCTGATACATTTGAAAAGTGTAAGCATAGGCCTGGGAGATGAACCATTTACAGGTTACCTGTTTGTATCAGAGACATAGGTGCTGTATCTGATTAAATGCACTGCCCATAGCAACTCCTGTTCAACTGGTGGCTCCCTGTCCAGTCTCTGTATCCCGTCCCTCTTATCCACGATCATAGCAAATGAACCTACCCTGCAGTCAGATGAAGATTTTTATTTTACTTATTTATTTATTGATGTTTGATAACCGGCCAATCAGTAATGTCATCTAAAAGCTCATTTAATTGTCTCCTAGTCAATTTTCCTTAATCTCTTAAAGATGCAGTCACATTAAGTACCTAACACATTTATTATTGTGACGTTGCAATTATTATACCCCACCTGGGAACCTCCACCAGGGAATTGTTATGGCTAGGCTTGTACAGGCCCTAGGGCCGATAGCCTAGTACAAACCTATGAACCTAAGTGTATATGTGTGTGTCTCTATGTGCAACTTAAACTGTTTATTTCTGTATGAGAGAGAATGTGTGTGGGTATGTATGTGTATGGAATTTAAATTTGCTGTTCTGTTTGTATGAGATATAAAGTGTGTGTGTGTGTGTGTTACTGTGTGAGAGTAGGTGCATGTGAATGGAATTTAAGCTAGACATTCATTCCTTTGAAAGAGAAAGTCGTTGTTCCTGTACAAATCTCTTTAATGTAGAAGTATTCGAATGAATTTTAGTTTTGCAGAGATTGTGCTTATTGATTAATACTGGTGGATTGTAATGACAGAAGTTTGAGTGGCCTTTTATGGTTAAAATGTTCTGAAATAGGCAATTTTGTTATTATTGGGTCATACATTTTGTTTCATTGCTTGCTGGAAAAATGTTCAAATTTAAAACATACTACCAACTGCTGTTGTATTGTACAAGGAATTTAATTTATTACAATCAGGAAGGTGAATCAAAGAACTCATATGGCTATGCATGGCCATAAAAATGTGTTCAATGAGCCTGTAGTTTGAAAATAGCCCAAAGGAAAACGTAATTCTCCACTTTCCAGATGCATTTTATTTGAATGAAGGTTTTAATGCTGTTTCAATGGCAAGGAAGTTTACTGCTCATGCTAAGCCTGTTTTCAATGTGCAGCTGTTTTATCAAATGGCACACTGTTGTAGAATTTGAAAGCAGTGCTAGTAGCATAATTGCCTTTGGTGCAGAAGGCTGTGGATTCTACTTCCATGCCATATAGATGAAGTGCTGATATCGCAGTACCCATATGATTGCAGATTATTTGGTACATTATAAGGAGGAATAGGGGTTCTACACTCCTTTTGTATGAGATGCCTAGTAACTATGAATTTGTCGGTTTCAGTATTTCTATTTCAATATTACCAGTTTACCAAATTTTTAATGCAATATAGGTGATTAATTCAAGGGCAACAGGCACTGAATTTGTAGATGAAACATTGCGGTGTAAAGTTGTTTGTCAGTAGCATCCTCTTCGTTAGTTACAGATTTCTTTTAATTTGGAATTATTCCGATGATTTTACTTCTGTAGAGATTGTGTATCAAGTGATATTGGTGGATTGTAATGACAGAAGTCTGGGTTGCCTTTTATGGTTGAAATTTTCTGAAATGGGTAGTTTTGTCATTTTTTTTTTGTTATTGGTTTATACTTCGTTTCATTGCTTATTAAAATAATGTTTAAAATTACAAATTTAAAACACATTCTAACAAGTGGTGCTGTATTATACAAGGAATATAACTTAGTACAATCAGGAAGGTGAATAAAAGAACAAATTCATGCATGCATTGCCCTAAAATGTGTGCAAGGAGTCTAATTAGAAAACAGCCCAAAGGTAAACCTATTCCTACACTGGCCAGATACATTTTCTATGAATGTGGGGTTTCATGCCATTTCAATGGCAGAGAAATTTACTGGTCATGCTAAGTCTGTTTTCATTGCGAGACTGTATTGTTTAGCAAATGGCTCTGTGTTTGTGCTGATCTACTTTAAGCTACTGTACACAGGGGGAAAGAGAGGTTGCTATTCTACTTTCACTGAGCTGTAAGGCTCGCTAGCCTACCCAAAGTAAATTTAGATTAATTTATGCATCCCTTTGAAAGAAGGCACATGGGCTTCTATTTTTTTGAGGGCATGACTTTTACAGTAAAATGTATGAAGAAGCAACAGATAAAGCAGGTTATTAAAAAAAAATTCCACCTTCCTTCACTTGCAGTTTAACTATACTTCAAGGTATTTTTTCTTCCAATGCATTTAAGTAATTGAAGGAAATGACTGGAGTGGCTTTCTTGGGGAGTGACCTACATGTGGGTGTGGCTTATAAGGGTGTTTCATGAGTATGGTGTGGGTGGGGCTTAAGGGGTGCCAGAGTACTACTTCGCCCAAGGCCTGTCCTGATTAAATCTATCCCCTATGTGGAATTTCTGAGAATAAAAAGAATATGTAGCAATAAAAAAAGAGTGTGAGTAGGATTGCCACATTTTCAAATGCCCAAAGTGGGACTTTTTTTGTAGAAACGTGCAGTTTTGCAGGACAAACATACGCACGGGGAGTGCAAAGGACAGAACTTCACTCTTTTTGTCCAAATAAAAGCTTTTTCTTGTAGCATACAAGTTGTTTATGGTATTTCATATAATATTTAGATGTTTCAGATATAAAATAACTGCTTTATGCAACTATTAAAGAAAACTTAGTAAATATTTTTTTACTTAAAATCTCAGGACATTTGCCATTTTTTAGATTTTTTCTCAGGACAAAACTATGCAAAGAGGGACAGGTGGTAACCTTAAGTGTGAGAAGGAAACAGAAAAAACAGCACACATTTGTAACTAGATGTTACAAGGAAACAGTGCTGGAAGAAAATAAAAGGGGGGTAATACAACAAAATAATACTGAAAGCAGGTATAGCATTCAAGGCAGAGTGCATCAACAGGATAAACAAAAATTATGTTATGTGACCAAATATACAGTGTTTACAGAAGTTTTAATAAATATGGTAAAATATCATTGGGGTATTTTAGAAAAAAATAAATTCCTTAATATAAGAGCAAATGAGTATCCCATGTTTTCCTATTTGAAATGTAGAAGTATAAGATTTATTGGTGCATGGCAATTTTCAGCTGCCTGTAAGTCATAGGAGTTTGGGAGTAGGTGCAACAGGTACTTTCCCTTGTGGAAAGTGCAGTTATTGCCAGTATGTAGTAAAAAGGTTTGATAAAATTAATGAAAAATATTTTACATGCAAAGGGAGATTTTCCTGTGACAGTACTAGAATAGTTTATGGTTTGAAATGTCCCTGTGGTAAGGTATACATAGGGGAAAGTAAAAAAAAAAGTTTCAAACAAAGGTTGAAGGAACATGTTAGAGATGCTAAGAAAGGCAAAGAATAAAATATAATGCAACAGGACTTTCAAGAATGTCACAGTGGAAATATACATGGCTTACAAGCTACAGTTCTGGGGCAAGTACAACAAATGTATGACTTTGATATTAAAAGACAACTTTGGAAGTTAGAATCTACTCCCCGGGCCTCCGCTGAAAACAGGCTCTGTGAAACCTAGTCGGACTTTCCCGGTCAACAGATATTAAATAAAATAAATAAAATACTTTAATTCTGAAGTTTAACACTAATTCCGTATGGAATGGATCAAGAATGTCATTGGAAATGTTTTCTTTAATTAATTTAAGTCTATGATCAGTTAATTGTTTGTAATCATGCTACTTAAAGATAGAATATGTGAAGTAGGGATATACTCTGTAAAGGCTGAAGAGCCGAGGTGCTAGAGGAGTCTGCATTTTGTGCTTTGTATTTGCTGCTAACCAGATTTTATTGGATCCAGTGTGTGCTTATTTTACCTGTTTTGTGGGACTACATTGTGGATCTACTTCTGAACTGGACTATAATTTTAATAAAATATAAAGGTAATCATTGGCTTCTTTCCTTGTGTGGTGGTGAGATGTTCTGTTTCCAGTTCGTGGTGAAGTAGAACCTTTAATATCCATCAAGTTCTATTTGTTTCTTTGTCTTAGTGCAAGATATTGTGCTTGTAACAGATGTAAGTATTTAATCAACATTGAGGCCTCACTCTCCCAGAGGAACACAGACTGTGAGCAGTACACACTTCCACAACACTCTACGCCAATCCATGCTAAAATGTCTTGTGCAGAGGCTATAAACAATCCTTGCTGAAGCCTCCTAGACCTATGAAGAATAGGTCTCAGAGAAAATCTAACACCACATAACCTTCTGGCATACTTACACCAATGAGTCACCAGGATTTAACAGTGTCATATCCAGTACATCAGACCACTATATAAATAAATGTTTTAGTAATTGCTGACTATAGTTAGATACACTGATTTTCCTCTCACTAGGCTGGACAAAGACAGGGAGACACTGAGTTGTCTTCCAAGTGCCAAGATCTCTGATTTACGTCTTTCACCTGGCAAATATGACTATGACATAATGGTCCATGTGGGGGTGAATGATTTGGCATGCAAAACTTTGAGAGATATGCAGAGAGACATATCAGAGTTCCCCATGCATTTCACAAATGCAGGCCAGCTTCTGGTCCTGAATGCAATACTATACTTCCTTCTCCCAGAATGATGCCTAGATAGAAAGAAAAAATAATATGATTCAACAGTTGGCTAAGTAAATGTCTCCAGAGGGATCACTGTTCTACACCCCAGTTAAATTAAAAGTAAAATAAATTAGCTGGTGTCATTCCTGGGGGATTCAATCTGTTTCAGCATGAGACGAGATGCTCAGCAGTCCTTGCTTTGCCAAGGATGTTCTGCACCTATTGTTCCAAGACTTCTGAATATTGGCTAAAGCCTTTGCTGCCAACATGTGGCTTTTTTAAAGGCGAGTCCAGCTGATGGACATTCCATCTTAACTAACATATTATAGACAAAACAGGACTGCATTAAGGTGGCTTGTCTCAGCAAACAAACAAAATGCCCTACAAAAAAGGCTCCCCTGCATTTGGAGCACATCCAGGCCTGTGTAATTACTGAAACTCGGTTTTGTCACTACATCAATCTATCTTTGGATACTTTCTCTATGTATTAATGTGGAGCTTTTCTCCCCGGGCCTCCACTGAAAAAGGACAGCTTATCCAGTTGGACTTTCCTGGTAAACAAATGTAAAATAAATAAATAAAAACTAAAATGTGCAGAAGGCATTCCCTCCATATTTGGGTTTTGTGCCTACCATGCCTTCAGAACAGATGGCAACTGTGGTAGCATTTCCATATTTGCTAGGGACTATATCACCATTAGACATATTCCCAGAGACCCACAAAACAAAAGTTATTGACTTACAACTCACAATTAAACAGGACTACTAGCTTACAGTCTTTTGCAGAACACCCTCTATGCCCCCAGATATTTATATAAAGGTTCCTAAATGTACTTGATTTACTCCCTATAAACAAAAATTCCATTATTTTAGGACACTATCTGCCCACCAATAAGCTGGAGCACCTGTACATCAAATGTATGATACACACAAATGTTATAAGATTTCATAAACAAATGCTCATTGGACCAAACTGCTAACAAGGCTACTAGAGGACATAAAATTCTTAACATGGTCCTTATGAATATCGCCTCATCTTGTACTATTTCTCTAGTATCTCCCTCTCAGAGAAGTCAGATCATAAACTAGTGTCCTTCACCTTTAAAATCTTTAAACATGCAGATACCAATATCTCAGAAATCAAGGATTTCAAATGTCCATATCTCATGAAATTAATTCAATGACAAAGTTTCATAATTCACTTATAACACCATAGCACCAGGCATTGCCACAGCAACAAAGGAGCTCTATGAACACTTTGATAGAACTGGTAGTACCTACTGGATCCAATTATAATGGGAAGTTTAAAACCAAACCACCCTGACGGTCCACCAATATAAACTCTATAACAAAAGAAAAACCTCCTTAGAATATAGAGCAGATCAAAAGACTCTCAAAGTAAGAACATCAGAAAACTGACTAAACATGAAAAATACTATTAGGACTACCAAGGTAGCCCAAGAACTTAGGTTAGCATTTAACACTAAAGACAACTACATATCATTTGGTTACATTATGAAACCAAGAAATAACACCCGGCATTGCTCTGAATTTATTCTAAATAGCATTAACTACTCTGACCTGACAAACATTGCCAACATGCTAACAAACATAGTCAGTGCAAACTTCACCCCAGAGACAATTATCTAAACTAAAGCCCACTCATCCTTGAAGCTCGCAGACCTCCCACAATCACTAAAGGTACTCCTCAGGACTGAAAATACTTCATCTATGGGACCAGATAATATACCTGGCTGTTTAATAAACAGTACTAAACAAGCAATGGTAGGTCACTCCTTAAACTATTTAATCTGAGCTTAGCCTCTGGCTTTATCTCTGTGGTTTGGTATATAGCAGTAGTAGTGATTTCACTCCAAAATGGTATCCCTATCCCTGACATGTCTTATTTGCAAAGCCATGGAACATATTATGACTGACTTGATCAAGAATTATGATAAAAATCTCAGACTAGACACTTGCAGCAGTTTGACTTTGTCAAGAGTAGATCCAGTCTAATGAATCTGGTTAACTGCTTTAAAAGAGTAACATAAGCTGTTGAAAGTGGTCATATCTACACAGCATACACTGACACAGTCAAGGCCTTTGACACTATACCCATGATTGCATAATTATCAAGCTAAATGCATTACAAGCAGATCACTATGTGGTAAGATGGATAGTAAACTGGGTAAAGAACTGTTAAATAAAATCAAGAATTCAATACACAGGAGGTTCAGGTTCAAAATTTTACTAGTGTACACCAGGAGGCAAAAAAACGTACAAGTACAGAATTTTGTCTAACATGAAACAGGAAGCACACAATTTTATATAGTCTTTACATTCAAGCTGTGCCCACCTTACTGACGTGGTATGTCACAGGGCATCTACATCACTTTAGCTTACAGTCCTCTATTCATAAAAACTGCTGATGCTGTATATTTTTAAAAAGTGTTCCTCTGGTAACAATACCGCCTTGCTATCCACCTGGTCAGACATAATGTCTTTCTGTAAAGTTACTTCTTCAAGGTTTCACACCAGTTCGAATACAATAGCAGATTCAATCTTCTAATACACATCTTTGTTCACTGCAACACTTTCCCACCAGCTGCATGCTATCTTAGTAACACATATACAAGGCCAAATCATCCCAGCAGGAAAGAGCAGAAGATTTCATTATTTCACATATTTCATTTCCTGACCCAGCAGATAATCACTTGTGAAAAGCATAAACATTAAAACTTGCTAAGCTAGCAACTGCCAGGGTCGGAGGTCATTTTGCTACAAGCCACACTGCAGTTTTAAAACTACTTGCATTTAAACATGAATTCAGCCTTTTTGTTATATCATTAATAGAATAAAATGCATTACACACTACTTTGCTTTTAAACTAGTGTTTCACATATATTTAAATGCATATTTTTCTAACATTTTTCCTCCTTTTAATACTTTTTATTCTATTTTGAAGTATGCATAGTGTCATTTCATCTCCCAACCTCTTCCACTACGGATTTTCAGCTAGGTGAGTCATTTGATCTATACTTCAGAAAAAATTTCATCTCAGATCAATTTTTCAATCTCAGTATCTTGGTACAAAGTTTCAGTAACAGATACATCAATAAAATCTTTGATTAGTCTTTTCATGCAGGGAATTCCACAGCAAACACATGCTCCTATTAGGAGTATACACACACAAATGGCAATCAGAATATTCATTAGGATGGAACCCCACTCCCCGAATAGATTCTGGAAAAAGTCCATCAGTGGGTTTGGGCCTGGTTCAGTCATGACTGATACTTGCTGAATTACCTCTAGGTGATTGTTAATTTCATGCTTATTGTCTGGTATATACGCACAGCATTCTTCTTTGATAAACGCACACGTACCACCTCTCTCCTCTAGGGTGAAGTCAAGAGCAATTCGATTTTGTAGCACAACAGTTCTCATTGCATTCAGTTCATCAGTCACCAGTTCTAGGGCAGAGAAAGTCGCATTACTCATTACTTCGAGAAGTTTCGACAACTTCCTCAGCTCCCAGATCAATTTGACTGCTCCATATGCTGGGAATATTCCTGCCCAAGATATAACACTGTCACTCAAGTCCATATGAGTCAATTTACATTTGTCTTTCACGTTATTATGGTCTTTCCAGCCAGCTTCGATCCGTCCAACTTGATTTACAGGTTTCTCGACTGGACCTTCAGGTTTTCGGGCTGCTTCTCTTACGTTTCGTATCTTACCCAAAGGCAATTCTGCAGTATGTCTTATTGCCGGAACCAGATAACCCAAAAATCAACTGCCGGACCAATTCTCAGGTAACCATTTATACGCCTTTTTCCCACAAATAAAATAACAATTTTCTACTTTAGTACTAATACACATTAACCCTGCATGAAACATTTTCTGATCTATAACTGACAACTGTTTAAACAAAACAGGATTCTTGCGAATGTCATTCATGGTCGTTTTCAGTGAGTTCAAATATGAGTCATAATTAGTATTGCAAAGAATATTGCCATTGCTATTCTTAATATAACACCGGTAAAATATGGTTATGTTACAATTGCTCCAGCCCACCTGGAGTGCATCATTTTTGTAAAAACATACAATTCCTTTTTGTGTAACAGGTAAAAATAAAGCTATTTTGTCCTGTGATCTCACAGTTCCTGTATCAAAGAGTAAATTCTCCCAAGTCTCATTTATCCCCAAAGGGACAGCGGACATTATCAGTCCTCCATATGCTGTTGGTATAGCTGTACAAACCCAGCAATTTGAAATGTTCATAGTCTCTGCATATACATGCTTCATGGCTAGGTATGTGTTAAAATTTGGATGCCAGTCTACAGACGTTTCGTCACGTCTTCCCACTTTCACTTGTGTGGTTGAGTGCAGGATGAACCACAACAAGAGGAAAATTGTCACAATTACAGTCAATAAATGTATACTCAACAAAATGATTATGCAACATCTCTGGAGTTGATCTAAATTTCTATTTGCTTTGTTTTTGGCCCTCTTGGTCCTGTTGTATATCAGTCACAAAGTTTTTATCAAGTTGAAAGTTCTTTAACGGTTTGCAGTGTGTCAAATGAACCCAGGATGTCCTCTCAGCCACTCTGACTGCAGTAGGCATTGCCAACAGTACCTGGTACGGCCCTTCCCACTTTGGACTTGCCCAATTCTTCCTTTTCATCACTTTCAGCCAAACCCACATCCAGGGGGCCAAAACTGCTTCCACCGGTCTGGTCTGTTCCTTATCTGAAAAAGAGTTAAACTGCAAAACAGATTTATTTAACAGTTTCCTCATATAACTAGCTAATGAACTGTCAGCCTCTTGTTCTGTGGGCATGAAAGCTTTCCACTGAGGCACATAATATGCTCTCCCAAAAATCATTTCAAAGGGAGTCAAACCCTTCATATTTGGAACCGTTCTCATACTCAGCAGTGCTAAAGGCAGACAGTGTATCCAATTCTTTTGGGTTTCTTCAACTAACTTCCTAAGTTTATTCTTAAGGGTACCATTGTACCTTTCCACCAGTCCTGCTGACTGTGGGTGGTAGGCGCAATGGTTCTTTAAGGAGATACTAAAAAATCTCCCAAGTTGCTGAATTGTCTGGTTCACAAAATGTGTACCGTTGTCACTATAAATCCTTTCCGGAATGCCAAATCTAGGGATTACTTCTTTTATCAGGGCTTTTGCCACTGTTGCTGCATCCGGATTTTTGGTTGGAAAAGCTTCTACCCATTTAGAAAACATATCTATGATGACTAAACAATATTTCTTCCCTTCACACTTACTCAATTCTATGAAATCCATACAAATAGTATGGCACGGATACGGTGGTATAGGAAAACTTCCTTGCTTAGGTTTAAATGCCCCTTGTGCATGATGCTTGTTACAAGTATGACAAGCTGCACAAAATGTTTTTGCATAATTTGTGAATCCGTATGTTTGGAATGTTCGGTTTACTAATTGTACCATCCCCCCTGTTGAGACATGGCACTGCCCATTGCTCAACAAAGCTGCATATCTAAATAAATTAGATGGCAATATCGTTTTTTTCTCTTTGGAAATGTACAGTCCATTTTCAAGACTTGCACCTTGTTTTTCCCATTTCTGTTTTTCTGCTTTTGTAGTAAGTGTCTGCATTGTCTCTAACATGTCTAAATCTAAAATCTCAGAGGGTTGTAATTCCTCATTCAAAAGTAAAGTTTCTGAGTCTGAGGCTGCTTGCTTTGCAGCTGCATCAGCTCGTGCATTGCCTTTCGAAATCTTATCCTGTTGTTTTGTATGAGCTATACATTTACAAATAGCTACTTTGGTAGGTAACTGAATAGATTCTAATAATTCCAAAATAAATTGCGCATGATTAATTGGTTTTCCACTAGATGATATCATTCCTCTATTTTTCCATTGTTGCGCAAATACATGTACTGTAGAAAAAGCATACTGACTATCAGTATATATGTTTACACATTTGTCTTTTGCTAAAGTACATGCCCGTGTCAAAGCTATCAATTCTGCTGCTTGTGCAGATAAGTTATGTGGTAAGGATTGGGCTTCTAGAATTTCATTGTCTGTAACTACTGCATACCCCACTAGATTCTTTCCTGTAGGGCCCCTTCTGCATGAGCCGTCCATGTAATATGTCACCTCGGCATCATCCAAGGGCATATCTGTGAGATCTTGTCTAGGCAAGGCTAACTGTTCAATTTCCTGCAGGCAGCTGTGCGGTGTGCCATCCGCAGGAGTTGGAAGTAATGTTGATGGATTTAATGTCGTACATCATTCAATTGTCATATGAGGTTGGCTCAGCAGTATAGTCATACATGAAAGATGTCTGGCAGGAGAAAGATATGCTACTTTTTCTTGCAGCAAAATTATTGTGACTGCATGAGGCACTCTCAATGTGAGAGGGTGGAATAACACCACTGAGGCCGAAGCCTGTACTGCCATTGCAGCTGCAACTACTGCCTGTACACAGTGAGGCAAAGATCGCGCCACTGGGTCTAACTGCGATGAATAATAGGCTATGGGGCGTTGCTTATTCCCATGTTGTTGCGTCAGCACTGACGTCATATATCCTTGTTTACAATCTACGGTTTGAAAGAACCGTTTGTGATCATTTGGGAGTCCTAAAACTAATGAAGAAGCTATTAACTGTTTCAACCTGCAGAAAGCCGTTTCTGCTTCGGTTGAACATTGTAACAAATCTTGTGCTGCCATTGGCATTTTATATATCAAGTCAGTCAGCGGAGCAGATTCCAAAGCATAATTCGGTATCCAGCTCCAACAGAAATTAGTTGTACCCAAGAAGGACATCATTTCCTTCTTGGTTGCTGGTTTGGGTGCTTGCAAAATTGCTGTTTTTCTTTCCTCGTCTAATATTCTACCTTCATTGGATATCACATATCCTAGGTATCTAACTTGTTTTTTCCACAGTTGTAACTTACTTTTGTTTACTTTGTGCCCTTGTGCCGCTAAAAATTTCAACAACGCTACAGTATCTTCCCTGCATTGTTGCTGGGTGGGGGCTGCTAACAAGATGTCATCTACGTAAAGTAGAATCTGACTACATCCCGGTGGGGTAAACCCTGCCAGGTTGCTAGCCATTTCTTGTGCAAATATTGTTGGGCTCTCACAATATCCCTGTGGTAGTCGAGTATAGGTATACCTTTTACCCTGAAATGTAAATGCAAACCAATATTGACTATCAGGATGTATAGGAATCGAAAAGAAAGCATTACTGATATCTACCACAGAGAAATATTTTTGTTGCAGTTTTAAATCGTTTAATAAAGTGTGTGGGTCTGGCACCGTAGGTGCTCTGGGTATTACTGCATTATTCACAGCTTGTAAATCTTGAACCATCCGCCATTCCCCATTTGCCTTTTTAACAGGAAATAGGGGTGTATTACATGGTGAACCAGGAGATTCTACTAGTACTCCTTCTTTGAGTAATGCTGCTATTATAGGCTTGATTCCTATTTCTGCATCTTTTCTCAAAGGATATTTTCTTTTCTGTGGTCTAAATGCTGATTTTGATGTGATTGCAACTGGTCCTGCTGTTCGAATAAGTCCTACATCTGACTTTCCTGTTGACCAAAGAGTCGTTGGAATTTCACATAAGGCTTTTTCTTTTTCTTCTAATAAAAATGCTAATCAGCTGTCCTCACTAGATTGCAAGTGAACAGCTGGATGTGTCTGTGTCAACCAATTCAGTTTTTATTTCTGTATCCCTTGTTCTGTCAGTTCTAAGTCAGTCTGTTTCTCCCATCTTGTCACCTTTTCTCCTAAGTCTGCCCATTTTACATTTTTATTCTTTGTCAAGCTGACATGTGGCAATCGATTTGATCTGTACAGTGTACGGAATTCTTGAGGTAATGAACAGGTAATTACACTGTTCCCCTCAGTATCCCAATACAAAGTACGCAATACTAATCTAGTTGCACGATTTCTGAACAATTCTTGCTCATACTCTCTATCAGGTCCTGGTGTAGTACAGTAGTATAGAGTATAGTGTAACAAATGCTGTCGATCCATGTCGAGGGAGGGGGTTTTACTGATGGCTACGTTCATCAGTTCCTCGGTTACTGCCCCTGGACCAGTCGTAACTAGGTCCTGGCTGTACCAGTAAAAAGTTTCACCCTCCGATCGCACTACAAAGGTATCCATTTGTCTCTGCGCTTCCATACCTTGTACAGTTGGAACTACTGCTATGCCAAATATCTGCATAAGGTCCCTGCCCAATAGGTTCACTGGACACTTTGCAGAAACAACAGTTTTACTTCTTTGGGTCATACCTGAAACAGGGTCAGTTATTGCTATATCATGGGAAAGTGGTTCCCTGTATAGCTGTTCATTTGCAGCTTTTACCAGTATATAGTCAGGTGATTCGGAATGTTCTGGTAACTTGGAGGGGTGTATCAGGGTCCATGATGCTCCTGAGTCACACAGGAATTTAACTTCCCTTCCCTCCACCAGAAGTGTAACTTCCGGTTTCGTATCTGCTAAGTAGAGCTCTAAGCTCAATAATGCTAAATCCAAAATTTCACTTTTTTCATCCTCCATATCTACTTGCACTTCCTCTATCACATTTACATTTGTTTTCTGTTTATTAACTTCTCCTGATGATTTCTGACTTTCGCATGATGTATCTTCACTATCATATAGTCAGTCCTCATCTCCCTTATCCTCTGTAATTACCTTTTTATTCTGCTTACAATCCCTTGCTAGATGTCCCTTTTCCCGCACTTGAAGCATTCACCTCTCTTTTTCCTCTCTTCAAAATCTTCTGATCATTTGTCAGACTGTTTATTTCCCTGGGCATTCTTCTTGCCCTTTTTACCTGACTGTAACACAAATACTTCAGCTCCGTCTTCAGCAGTGAAGACTTGCGCCTTCTTTTTCTTTTTGCTATTGAAATGTCTTTCAGCATGTCTAGCATATTCAAGTAAGGCTTGTAGCCTACCTGTTCGATGGTCTATCATATGCTTCGTAATGAAGCTACTAATAGGTGCAATGCAACCTTTTAGAAATGCATTTTTTAATAGTTGTTCATACGGGGAATCATTTGTTTGGTTTTCAGGAACCGTCATGCCGCTATGATTATTAAAACATTCCAATAATCTAGCATAGTACCCATCTATTGTCTCATTTTCCTGCTGTATGCATTGATTAATGCAGTCCAGTCTGCTCTAGGTTTCCATTTCTCAGAGATTCGGTCTGTAAGACCTTTCACTCTGCTGTCTAACTCTGCGTCACTATGTGGGAGTGGTTCGAGTTCTGCATTACGAGGATTCCAGGTGCCACAAATCATGTGCCAATCTGGACCTATAATTTGTCTTACTACTTTTTCTACTTCTTCCCCATTCAAGTGGTAACTCAACCTCATGCCTTGTAAATCTTCTAAAAATTTCGTAAAATTAACTTTCGGATGGGGGATTCCCTCAGTAGCTTTCCGGATATCCTCCGGTGTCCATGGTCTATATACTAAGAGTGTTGGGTCCTGCCCTTCCTGTCCTGCCTGAGGATTTGAGACCTCTATAAGTGGGCATATTTCTTCCCCACTCTCATCTTGTAGGTTTCTCTCTATTTGATATGATTCTGTGTCCCTATGTATTTTACGTGTCTGGGACCTAGTTTCAATAGGATCTCTAACAAATGGTTGTGGTCTTGCTGAGACTTCAGGATAACGCGGAGGCGGACCAGCCTGTCCACTCGCTTCATATCCTGAAAAGGGTAATGGAGGGGGCAAGGGAGGAGGAGCTATTGCTATTACTAAGTTATTATCTTCTTTGTCTAAAAATAATGTTTTCAAATTTTTAATCTTCTGTTCTCTACGATTTGCTTCCTCAATCCACCTGTGTGCCTGAGGAATACCTAATTGGCGTTGCTTTTTTGCCTGACCTCCCGCATCAGATTTAAGTTGCTTAAGGAGTTTAACTAGTGAAGTTTTATCTAGTTTACCATCAAATTCATATTTATTAACCCATTTCGCATAATACCTAACGTTATTGGAATGTTGTGATTGCATGTATTTTGCGTCTTCAGTTAGGGGCGTATCTCGCGATGTTTTAGTGCACTGATTTCCCATGGTAAAAGAAAATGTTACGTGACCCTTCTTACCATGTGATATCAAGAGTTCAGTTCCTTTTCACAGTCTATCTAGAATAACTGCCTACCTTATTCTGTTACCCTGATCTATGACCAAATATACAGTACTTCCTTTTGTCCCTGATCTGCATAACAAATCTTGACAACAACATACTGTAACCTAGTCCCTGATCTAAAACAGAAAAAAGGCAAAATCTTCCTACCTGAGCTTCCGGTATTGAGTCGTCTAGGATCCGCTCTTCGGCCACAGATCAGAAAGTGGCCAGCCTCTTTAAACGACAATTCAGTCGGAGGTCTTTTCACCCAAGAAGAACCATTTTGGTAACTTCTCCTGTGCAGTATTTGACCACCAGTAGACTCTGATCTGCAGCTGTCCGAGGGATTTCCGGCTAAGAAGGACCAAACTGTTAAATAAAATCAATAATTCAATACACAGGAGGTTCAGGTTCAAAGGTTTACTAGTGTACACCAGGAGGCAAAAAACGTACAAGTACAGAATTTTGTCTAACATGAAACAGGAAGCACACAATGTTATATAGTCTTTACATTCAAGCTGTGCCCACCTTACTGACGTGGTATGTCACAGGGCATCTACATCACTTTAGCTTACAGTCCTCTGTTCATAAAAACTGCTGATGCTGTATATTTAAAAAAACTTTTCCTCTGGTAACAATATGGCCTTGCTATCCACCTGGTCAGACATAATGTCTTTCTGTAAAGTTACTTCTTCAAGGTTTCACACCAGTTCGAATACAATAACAGATTCAATCTTTTAATACACATCTTTGTTCACTGTAACACTTTCCCACCAGCTGCATGCTATCTTAGTAACACATATACAAGGCCAAATCATCCCAGCAGGAAATAATTAATAGAACAGCGAGGACAGCTGTTTAATCATAGTCTTACCTCTGGATACGTACCCAGGGAGTGGCGCACTGCAACTGTGGTCCCACTTCACAAAGGCGGTGCCTCCACCGACCCTGGAAATTACCGGCCCATTAGCTTGACAAGCCTTATCTGCAAAGCCATGGAGAGGATCATAATGGACCTCATAAATAAAGACATAGGGAATTTGCAGACTTTGGATTCATCCCAGTTTGGCTTTGTCAAAGGCAGATCATGCCTTCTAAACTTGGTTGACTTTTTCGAAACAGTCACCAAAGCCATTGATGAGGGAAAGGCAGTCCATACAGCCTACCTCGATCTGGCGAAGGCCTTTGATACAATACCCCACTCGGGTATCATTGAAAAACTCATCAGCTTAAATGTTAACCCATACATCACAAGATGGGTTGCAAACTGGCTGAGTGACAGAACCCAGAGGGTCAGAGTTGCTGGCGCCATGTCAGACTCAAAGCCTGTCACAAGTGGTGTACCACAGGGCTCAGTCCTGGGCCCACTCTTGTTTGGCATCTACTTTTCCAGTACAAGCAAACACAGGAGGGTTATGGCTGACAAAGTTTGCAGATGACTGCAAACTGGGCGCCATAGTAGAAAACACATCTGACACAGATATCCTTCAGAAGGGTCTCACAGAAACGGATAACTGGTGCCAGAGCCATGGCCTAAAGTTAAATGCCAAAAATGCATAGTCATACCCTTTGGGAAAAACAAGGTTACCCTAGCTACCAAATAGGTGGCAATCCACTGAGTACAGAAGAAGTTATCAGGGACCTGGGGACCCAGGTTGATAGTAGTCTGTCATTCGACACCCATGTAGCTAAAGTAGTTAGGAAGACCTTCTACATTGCCCACCTTATCATGAAGGGATTCTCATCTAGATCAAGGGAGGTCATAGTCTCCCTATACTCATCACTCATCAGACCAATGATTGAGTACAATGCCCCATTCGAATGTATCTGACCCGACACTTGCAGCAGCTGGAGAGGCCACAAAAGTTCCTCACCAAAAGGATAAAGGGTCTCAAACATCTGTCCTATGCTGCCCGACTGAAAGAACTCCAGCTCTATTCAGTCGCTTACACGCTTGCTCAGAGGTGACCTTTGCCTAACATACAAGGCCATGTCAAACCCAGATTTGATGAATATGCTTCACCTCAAAAATCTAGATCCATCAGAGCCACAAGGGCGGAGACTTAAACCTTGACACGGCTATTAATAGGACGTGCTGGAGGGATAGATTCATCACCCAAAGACTCCCTATGCTGTGGAATAAAATCCCGGTATATGTGAGGCAGAGCACCTCGCTGGCCTTGTTCAAGAGAAATCTTGACCAATGGATGGGAGATCGCAGATATACCCCAGGGATTACCTCAGTGTCACTGCTCAACAGAGGCACAGCAAAATAATGGGTATAGTTCCCCATACTAAAGGGGTGGCGTAAGCCACAAAACTATGGGCTAGGCTTGTAAATGCCCTCGGGCAGATAGCCTAGTATGAACCTATGAACCTATGAACCTATGAAGAACAAAATGCATTACACACTACTTTGCTTTTAAACTAGTGTTTCACATATATTTAAATGCATATTTTTCTAACAAGAACAGAACCCACATGATGCAGATAGCAGTTACCTCTTCAAAGTCTAAGAAGATGACCACTGATTTCCCACAGGGTCTGTGTTAGGACCCTCTTTTATTTACCATTTAACTTTTCTAAAACTGGTTTAAAAAGTGAAGTATTGTCACATTTGGTAAAGTACCTTTCCCTCCAGCACATGGCAGACAATACCATGTTGTTAGAGATCTTGGAACTTGGGTTAATAATTTCCATTTCTTTGATCATCCTATAACAGTAGTCAGAAAAATCCTTCTTCTTAGCACAGTTGATTGCCATGAGATGATCAAGATCCAAAGCAGTCATTCTTCCATTATATTCAGCACCATACCTCTCAGCCATACCAAATTCCTTGGTATTTCCCAGTTTTGAGAGCAAAATAATGGGGTGCCACAGATTCCTGAGTGGCCCCTTTAAATCCCAATTTGTTTTTATTTACAATTTTTCATTACCACTGATGTCATTACGCAACACCAATGTACCCCAAATGTCATCAACTTGCAGGGGCGTGCGATCACCACATGACAGCAAGAAACTAAGTGTGTCTTAGGGTTTGTTGTTGTTGGGACCTTTTATATTTTCTTGTCCAATGTGTTGAACACATGGAAGTGGATTAAAATATAAGATATTATAAAGATACCATCAGTCACTTTGCCACATAAAGAGAATGCTCTTATTAGTAGGAGAGGGGCAGTCCGCCCCGGGCAGCACTTTTGGGACTGTGTGTGTGTGTGTGTGTGTGTGTGTGTGTGCATGCACAATGGTCATATTTACTTTACTAGTGTTATTAAAAATCAAAAACAAAACTGTTTTTACAAAGCGTTCTTCTTTAGAATGGACCCTTACATCTGTGCGTGCATTCCTGTCTGACCATGCAATTTTAAAATACAGTACAGGTCCACCAGCGCAATTTTAAAATACAGTACAAGTACAGCTTTTAAGGAGAGTTTTCTACTCGCATACACTGCCTGATCACATTTGCTGTGCCCAAGTGTTTTTGCTGATTCAGAGAGTTTTCTTATTGCTGCCCAAGGGGTGTGTGTGTGTGTGTGTGTGTGTGTGTGTGTGTGTGTAAAATGCCCCAGTAGTCTGAATTCTCTACCCATACCACCACTTGTGATTCAAGGAGTTGAGTCCATAGCTCTCAACTGTCCAGATTTTCACAGAATATTTGGCTCATACTTTTGGTCTGTTCCTCTTAAAATTTGTGGTTTTCTGGCAAATCAGTGAGAACCGATTGACTTAATAATGATATCCCTTTAGGTTTCAGTCTTCCTATTTTTCAGGAAACGCATGGTAACACAAAACACTTTATTCTAGCAACTTTCTAAGGTTATACAAGCAATGTTTGAAATATGTCCCTGGTTTTGGGCCTTTGCCCCCACCCCCAGTAAATTTTGTCTTTTTCCAGATTTCTTGTGCTGCAAAGTTGAGAGATTTAGTTCAATGTTAAGTAAATTTTACAAGGAGCCGAGAGCTCTAGGGGAAGAGGTTTAGTGCTGCTTATGTCAATTCTGTTTGCATTGTTAGTAGTACAACAGGTACTATACTTGCTTTTGATGCAGAAGGCTGTGGGTTCTACTCCCACAGTATGCAGATTGCTGACACTGTACTGTGTTGTACTTTAAAGGGAATGGATGCTGCAATCCAGTGAATGAGCTCCTTTGGAGGCGCTATCTAGTAACTATGAACCTGTTATCGGTTTGCCATCCATTCCCTATTGCAATATTACTGGCTTATCATTTTTTAATGTAACATAGGTAATTTATTCTTCAAAGGCAACATGCACTTTATCTGTAGACGAAACAATGAAATATAGTTGTTTGCTAGCAGCAACCTCTTCATTAGTTACAGATCCCTTTCATGTGGAATTATTTGGATGACTTTTACTTCTGCAAAGATTGTGTATATTCACTGATATTGTGGATTGTAATAACAGAAGTTTGAGTAGATTTATGATGGAAATGTTCTGAATTGGACAGTTTTGTCATTATTGCTTCATACATTTTGTCATATTGCTTACTGGAAAAATGCTCAAAAATACATTTAAAACACACTCTAGCAAGTGTGCTGTATTATACAAAGAATATAATTTAATACAATCAGGAAGGTGAATCAAAGAGCACTTTACATTTGCATGGTCCAAAATATGTGTGCAAGGGGCCTTTGTTTTGAAAACAGACCAAAGGCAAACTTCTCCACCACTGGCCAGATGCATTTCTTTGAATGTGGATTTCAATGCTGTTTTAATGAATGTGAGTTTCAAGGGCAGAGAAGCTTTAATGCTAAGTCTGTTTTTATTGTGAGACTGTATTACTTTGTTTAGCAGATGTCTATCAGTGTTTGTGCTATAAAATTTAAAATAAAAGTTTTAAATGAAATCCAAATAATCATTGCAGAAGTAAAGTATAAAGCAGCATGAACATTATGTTTTTTATGGTAAATGAGGAGAAATAGCCAAGTAATGGGAAATTGGAATGCCTGCGGGGGGGGGAGCTGTGTATGGGGGGCCCATTTGACCATGATTTTGTGAGGGGGAGGGGCAACAAACTCAAAGACAGCCCCAGGCTGCACAAACTCTAGCTATGCCACTGATTACATTATATGCAAGAAGTAAAGATCACACAGAGGATAAATTGTACTGGGAAACAGGAGGGGTAGTACAAGTGTTATTAGACATATCCCATGTAAGCCATGGTATACAAATTATTTTGGGGGTGACATTACTTTGATGAAGCTGAAGTGTCAGTTGTGCAAATGCATACATGAAGCTGGGTACAGTTGATCAAGCAGAGAAGATAAATATGTCTGTAGTATGTTATTAGACAACCGGTTAATGGGTTGTAGTGTGAGTATCATTGTATGTAAGTTGCTTCTTTCATTTGGTGTTTATTTATTTTATTTATTTTATTTTCAGTTTGATTACCGGGGAAGTCCACTGGGCCTGAAAGTGTCTGTTTTCAGTGGAGGCCCGGGGAGAAAAGCTCCATAAGCAATACAGTAAGGGTTACAACAATTATAAAGGTGTAATACATATACAATATCCATACAGTAAGGAAACTGTGTATGTTGTGGAACAGATGGCTTTTATGTAGGTGAGGAGAGGGCTATGGTATGGAGTTTTGTGTACAAATGTATTTTTGGCTGCATACTTGTGTGTCACCCTGCTAGTAAAGGTGACTTACTGATAGAGGGGTCAGGAAGAGGCTATCAAGACTGCCACTTGGAGTTTGCAGTGGAACAGTGTTGCCTGGCTCTTTTGACTTTTTTATTTAACTTCAGTATGTTTACATTTTGAAAGGCAGTTTGCAGAGAAAGCCAATTAATGTACAGTTTACCAAACTGGATTTGCCTGCTTGAGTGTTTCTAAGTCACTGAAATCTGTTCTGCAAGAAAATAAGTCTTTGAATGTGTGAGCTTTCAGTTTTACTTTTAACTGTAGGTGAAGTTATTTTTTTCTTTATTTTGACACTGGATACTACTGTTAGTTTATGATTACATTATTTAGGAACTGGTGGTATATTTTAATTACTTTAAAAAGATTGTACAACTCTTATCTGAGTGATATTTCATCCACAATATAGAACAAACATCAAAGATTTTTTTTATATCTGTGTACCCATTTCCCACTTTAGTTTCATTTTAACATTGACAGTTTAAGTAAATGTGTGTATTTGTTAGAGGCACTGTATACATAAAACAGCAATAAATACTAGCAAAATTTATTTTACTGTCAGGAAAAAAATGTTGCACATGTTACAAAGCTGGGAAACTATCATTTTGTTACATGCTAAGATTTTATGTACAAGACTCCTTGTTAAAACGCATCATTATATGTTAGAATGAGAAGAATCGTGCTTATAGGATTAAGAATGTGGATGGTGTTTTGAGTTAGGCGTAAGTTGCTTTATTGCAATATTGTAATAGAATATGGGAGAGAAATTATTTGGGTCTTTTACAACTTGTACCATTTTCCTCTTGAACAGAAGTTAACCAAAGTCATATGTTTTTAGAGTTAAATGTCTTATCAGTTGTTGGGGTAATACAGCAGATCTCTGTTCTCTGATTGTTAAATTTCAGTAAAAATGTTGTGCCTTTCGAAATTCAAAGTGTAAATGAAATAATTGGGAAAATGTTGGTAGTGTCCATGGGATTTACTTGGAAGTTTTTTTTAAATTCATTCATTTTTAGGATCATAGTTACTTCCTAGGCTTTTGAGTTTTGAAGAGTTTATGACACATAGAATTACATTTCTGTGGTAATTTTTAGCTTTTCTATTTTTGGTACGAATAACCCAGAGGCAAGCAGAGCAAGGATATGTTTAGTCATTCACTTGTTGCCTTTACCCACAAGGGACACAGGTGCTAAACTTGGGGTAAATTGCTTAACAGAGTGAGCAGGGTCAGAGGACCATTTCCTATCATGATTAGAACTATGGAGTTAAAGCAGATATGAAAGGGTTATAGTGTTTAACTTTAAGATATGGTTGGCTAATGAACATGCCCTTGAGAACAATGCTATTTAGGTCACTGAAGTACTGCAGCAGCTTCACTACTGAGCTGCTTCAACATTTAGAGATCTGAATACTATGGAATAAAACAAGCTGTACGGACTGCTTACTAATGCCCCTCTCCTTACTAATGACCTCCTTTGTTAGTGATGCAAAGTGTTTTGCTTACTCCTTGTCCACTTTTCAGTTTACAGGATGCCTCTTAACTTCTTTGTTCAGCATTTCATGACAAAGCCAAAATAAGTGATGGCAACACACACTCAAATCAGGGATGATTTTTAAATGTTACAATAATTTACAGGTATCATCAGGTACTTACTGAATGTTCTGTATTGTTAACGTTCAATACCGTTTTTGACTTGGTTTCGGTGCAGAGAAATATCTGCCCCCTTGAAAATTTGTATTGTCCCTTCTGTTATGTTTAAATTTCCCAACACTTTGTTCATTGTGCATTATACTCATGCCATCTCGACGTTGTGGCCATATATACACCCTACCTATTCGATATTGTTCTACATCTCTCTCAATTTTATGTATCTTCCTGTTATATACACTTTTAACCCTGTTGCTAGCAGTCTGAAACTGTTTTAAATACAAATCTTTCCATACTTCAAATTCATGGTCATTAATAATTTCTTCATTTAATAATTCCAACTCATTAACTAATTTAGCTATTTTTTCATCATTATATTTCATCAGTAATATCATATACTTATTTCCAAACAAATCAAATAATTGGTTAAAATCTTGTATAACAGTGCTACTATAGTCAATCCCAAGTGGTAACTTAAAAAAACGTAGTCCCTTTGGCACAATATGTTCATTCATACACTTTTCTAAATACATATTATCAAGCTTTGCACATTTCAATTGTATCAACTTTTTACCCATAAGGTTGATTTTCGTTTTAATATTATCAGAGGGTACATTAAAAACATTTTTATCATCTCTATATTTAAAATCACCATCCAGTTTTATCTCAAAATCATCTGTTATAAATTCATTCATTAAATTGCCCATAGTTCCCCTATTTTCCACATCTTTTAACACAGTTTTTGTTGCATACTTTTTACTTTGCATAATTCCAGGTTTAGGACTGGAAATAAAGTCATTAAATAAAGTACCTGTTTTTGTTTTATTGTTCGTTCCTTTACTAACGTTATTAGTGTAGGTTTTAGTTTTTTCACGTTGTTTTGGACGAGCCCCTTGTCTCAATGTCTCTTCCCTTTGATGGAATAAACTAAAATCAAATGTAAACTCGGCTTCAGGTAAGACATTCTCCTCAGTTTCCTTGATATCCATAGTTATGTCAGGCGTCGGAGTATTACACCCATCCTTCTGTCTGTTAGGGATGTCTCCCTGGCTATTCACCTCAATCCGTTCAGCTTGATATGGTGGCGTGTCAGTTGTTTACTCATAGTTATGGGGTGAATGATTACTAGTGCCTGCTTGCACCACTAATGTTAATTTCCCCACTAGTTCGAGTAACTTGTTAACATCAGCCTGCAACGTTGAGACATCCGCTCTCAATGTCAGAAGTTCCGTTCTGCCCAATAAAGCATCCGATGGTACTGTCTCGGCCATGTCGCAACTGATAAAGTAAAAATGCACGAACCAACAGTAATCCAAATGCCGAATCCAGCACGGAGGCTCGACCAGAACAGAAGCCAAAAACTTGATTGTATAACTTAACTGGCACAGCTTCCCCAACACAAATACTCTGGTAACGGGGTTGTAGTAAAAACGAGTTTTATTCCAAAAGAACATCCACAGTGATGCGTTCAACAAAGTGTGTAACACAGACTAAATAAAATACAAGTAATCAACACAGAGGGTTAAGCGCTTTCATCTGTTCCTCTCCAGACTTCCTCAGAACCCTCAGATGTGCTCCCAAGTATTTTAGTGCACATTGATAGATTGTATGATTTTTGTTTGTGCGTGTGCCATGTGCTTCCCTGTTGTATGCTGCTGCTGAGTTAGTTGATAGCTCTTTGGTATTTATTGCTGCTGTGTTATATTAGGGGGTCTGTATTTTTTTAATGTTGCTACTTGGTTTCATTCTCTGTGTAATGCTGGCATCTCGTAAATCTAAAATCGGCATGCGTTTGTCTGTGTGCATTTAAGCTTCGGGTTTTCTATCTTACATGCTGCTGGCTGAATGCTGAGTTAAAAGTATTAATGCAATTTTTTTTTTTTTTGGTTACTGATCCTAAGTTGTTAGACTTTGCAAATTTTGTTTGTGCGTGTGCCATGTGCTTTCCTTTTGTATGCTGCTGCTGAGTTATTTGCTTGCCGTAGCTCTTTTGTATTTCTTGCTGCTGCTGTGTTATATTTAGTTGCTCTTTATTTTTTAATGCTGCTGCTCGGTTTCATTTTCTCTGTAATGGTGGCATCTCGTAAATCTCAAGTCGGCATATTTGTCTGTATGCATTCTGCCTTTTGGTTCGCCATCTTACATACTGCTGGCTGTCTGCAGAGTTTAAAGTATTAATGTCGATTATTTTTTTGGTTACTGATCTTAAAAGTAAGTCTTTTTTATTTATTTATTTATTTTTTGGACTTTACAAATTTTATTTGTGTGTGTGCCACGTGCTTTCCATTTGTATGCTGCTGCTGAGTTATTTGCTTACCGTGCTGTGTTTATATTTAGGGACTCTACATTTTTTAATGCTGCTGCTCGGATTGCCATAGTACACACATACAGACACAATGAAGACATGTAGATACCATACACACAGCACTCTAGCTGAGAATCAGACCAGAGAACCACTTTCTGTGAGGTGGTAATTGTACTAGTTGAGAAAGTGTTCGGGCATCATTCGTTTGGTATGCAGTATTGCCGGAAATTGTCGAAACATTACTTTTCTTTTGTGTTGACTTTCTCTGTTTAAATTAATCAAAAATATCCTTACAGTTATTTAAAAGTTCAACAAATATGTGCAAACTTTCTCCTTAGCACATCATCAAAGCAATCCAACAATTCTTGTAGCAAGGCAGTGCTTGGATTTCCACTGGTACCATTAAAACAGCTTTTAATGATGACTGCTGCATGTTGCATGATTGGATAATAAACTAACATGACAGCAAAAAGGTCAAACAAAAATCATTGTGTTCCCCCTCATAGTTAGCTACGGTTCAGATATTAACATGCCTGAGGCTGTACTTCACACTGTTTTCACAAGGTGGACTTCAATTATGTCCACAGACACAACAGCATGGAAAAGGTAGAAGAGCATGACAGAGATATTAATTCGAAAGGCAAACTTTTTTATATTAAATAACACATCAAATGTCTTAGCTTTTTAGAGTAGCATTTGTTCTAGAGATGCTCACTGAACTGTGATATTGGCCTTACTGGGTGAAAAACACAGGTTGTCAAAAAACAAGTACTATCGGTTTAAAATGTATTCTACCTTATAAATTGTGCTCATAGAAGGAATATATGCTACTAATTGTTTACTTAAGTATATTGAGGCATGTGCATGATTCAGGGAGATTGCCCAAAGCTCTCTGATTCCTTAAACATGATGGTTCATTCATTGGCTTACAGCCACTTGAACTGGCAAACTAGATCTTCAGAAGACAATTCATTATAAGATAATGCTTGAAAAGATATTTGCAAATTGCCCTTCAATCATTAACCAAACCTGGGTGCTCATCTTTGACAGAAGTGGAAGAATGATGCTAATCTCCAGTTAATGTACGGGATTTCTGTACATGGCTTTTGCAAGGAAAACAAACATAATGATTACATCTGTTAGAGCAGTTTATCATATGGTCAAGTTTTAGCAATGTCCTATATAAAATTTTTAGACAGGTTCATACTGAGCAGTACTTAATAGAGTTTTCATCTCAATTGCTTTAAAACATTTATTTGTATTTTTCTGGATATCCCTCTGTAAATGGTGCTTTTCAAGATTTCAAACATTAATTTTAAGCATTCCTAATATATAAAGAACCTTTAAAATCAGTAAATGGACTGTAGACAGTTAAATAAAATACATCCTTGGTTATGTAATTATGTGTACATATTTGCAGTATTGCAGATGTTCATGTTGTCTTTGTCCCATGTTTTAAACAGCCAGCTAAAGAAAAATGTTAATATGGTAAGTCAGCAGGTTTTAAATAGTACTTTGTGAACTTCTTAGTCTGGCAGCTAAAAGCTTATTCTGTCGGGTATTGTTCTGTTTAAAATCTTTTTAAATTTCTGTACTCCGTCATCTGTTTGTGGGAACCCACTTTTTCCTTGACCCTTGCTTTTATTTTTGTAGCACCAAGGTGCATTTTACTGGTCATTTCAATATTTCTTTTTTATTTATTTTTCTTGTGTATGTGAATGCAAGCAAGGGAGCAAGTGTGTGTGTGTGTGTGTATGAATGCAAGCAAGGGGCAAGTGTGTGTGTGTGTGTGTGTGTATGAATGCAAGCAAGGGGCAAGTGTGTGTGTGTGTATGAATGCAAGCAAGGGGCAAGTGTGTGTGTGTGTGTGTGTGTGTGTGTGTGTGTGTGTATGAATGCAAGCAAGGGGTAAGTATGTGTGTATGAATGCAAGCAAGGGGTAAGTATGTGTGTGTGAATGCAAGCAAGGGGCAAGTGTGTGTGAATGCAAGCAAGGGGCAAGTGTGTGTGTGTGTGAATGCAAGCAAGGGGCAAGTGTGTGTGTGTGTGAATGCAAGCAAGGGGCAAGTGTGTGTGTGTGTGTCTGTGTGTGTGAATGCAAGCAAGGGGCAAGTGTGTGTGTGTGTGTGTGTGTGAATGCAAGCAAGGGGCAAGTGTGTGTGTGTGTGTGTGTGTGTGAATGCAAGCAAGGGGCAAGTGTGTGTGTATGAATGCAAGCAAGGGGCAAGTGTGTGTGTGAATGCAAGCAAGGGGCAAGTGTGTGTGTGTGTGTGTGTGTGTGTGTGTGTGTGTGTGTGTGTGTGAATGCAAGCAAGGGGCAAGTGTGTGTGTGTGTGTGAATGCAAGCAAGGGGCAAGTGTGTGTGTATGAATGCAAGCAAGGGGCAAGTGTGTGTGTGTATGAATGCAAGTAAGGGGGCAAGAGTGTCTGTGTGTATGAATGCAAGCAAGGGGCAAGTGTGTGTGTGTGAATGCAAGCAAGGGGCAAGTGTGTGTGTGTGTGTGTGTGAATGCAAGCAAGGGTGTGTGTGTGTGTGTGTGTGTGTGTGTGTGTGTGTGTGTGTGAATGCAAGCAAAGATGCAAGTGTGTGTGAATGCAAGCAAGGGGGCAAGTGTGTGTGTGAATGCAAGCAAGGGGCAAGTGTGTGTGTGAATGCAAGCAAGGGGCAAGTGTGTGTGTGAATGCAAGCAAGGGGCAAGTGTGTGTGTGTGCAAGCAAGGGGCAAGT
This sequence comes from Protopterus annectens, assembly GCF_019279795.1. Lineage (NCBI taxonomy): Eukaryota > Metazoa > Chordata > Ceratodontiformes > Protopteridae > Protopterus > Protopterus annectens. The sequence goes on from NC_056734.1 coordinate 529,096,299, forward strand.
GTGTGTGAATGCAAGCAAGGGGCAAGTGTTTGTGTGTGTGTGTGTGTGTGTGTGTGTGTGTGTGTGTGTGTGTGTGTGTGTGTGTGTGTGTGTGTGTGAATTTAAGCAAGGGGACGTGTGTGTGTGTGTGTGTGTGTGTGTGTGTGTGTGAATGCAAGCAAGGGGGCAAGTGTGTGTGTATAGAATGCATGCAATGGGGAAATTTAACCTCTTTTGAGATTTCTTGTGCTGTGAAGTTCATAGATACAGCTGATTGAGTAGATTTTACAGCGAGCTGAGAGATGCAGGTCCGCAAAAGTTTAGTGCTGCTTATGTCTGCTTGCATTGCTAATAGCACAGCAGGTAGTTTATTTGCTTTTGATGCAGAAGGCTGTGGTTTCCATTCGCACAGTACATAGATGCATTTGTGAAACTGTACTGCGTTGCAAATAGGGTGGATGATGCATTCCTTTCTGGTGAAGATAACCAGTAACTATGAACCCGTTATAAGATTGCCGTCCATTCCCTATTGCAGTATTAATAGCTTATTGTTTGAGTGTAAGACAAATTTTTCCAAAAGGGCAACTAGGACTTTATTTGTTGATGACATTATGACTTACACATTGTTTGCTAGCAGCAACCTCCTCATTAGTTACAGATCTCTTTAATGTGGAATTATTTACATGACTTTTACTAGAGTCAGAAATTGTGCATATGTACTGATACTGGTGGACTACACTTGTGATGGAAATGTTCATAATTGGGCAGTATTGTCATTATTGGTGCATGCATTTCATTTCACTGATTTCAGGAAAAATGTCCGAAACAGTAAATTTAAAACACCCACTAAAACTGGACTGCATTGTACAAGGAATATAATTATATACAATCAGGAAGGTGTATTCAGCAACATGTGTGTGTTTGTGTGCAAGGGGCCTGTGATTTGAAGATAGCCCAAACCGAAAGTTAAACTTAAACTGTCACTAGCTACATGTGTTATCTTTGAATGTCGCTTTCAGTGCTGTTTCAAGGTCCAGATTCTGATTGCAAGCAAGGTTGGTGTGTGTGTGTGTGTGTGTGTGTGTGTGTGTGTGTGTGTGTGTGTGAATGCAAGCAAGGGGGCAAGTGTGTGTGTGTGTGAATGCAAGCAAGGGGCAAGTGTGTGTGTGTGTGTGTGTGTGTGTGTGTGTGTGTGTGTGTGTGAATGCAAGCAAGGGGCAAGTGTGTGTGGAATGCATGCAAGGGGGAAATTTAGCCTCTTTCAGGATTTCTTGTGCTGCGAAGTTCATAGATACAGCTGATTGAGTAGATTTTACAGGGAGCTGAGAGATGCAGGTCCACAAAAGTTTACTGCTGCTTATGTCTGCTTGCATTGCTAATAGCACAGCAGGTAGTTTATTTGCTTTTGATGCAGAAAGCTGTGGTTTCCACTCGCACAGTACATAGATGCATTTGTGAAACTGTACTGTGTTGCAAATGGGGTGGATGATGCACTCCTTTCTGGTGAAGATAACCAGTAACTATGAACCCGTTATAAGATTGCTGTCCATTTCCTATTGCAGTATTAATAGCATATTGTTTGAGTGTAAGACAGATTTTTCCAAAAGGGCAACTAGGACTTTATTTGTTGATGACATTATGACTTACACATTGTTTGCTAGCAGCAACCTCTTCATTGGTTACATATATCTTTAATGTGGAATTATTTACATGACTTCAGAAATTGTGCATATGTACTGATACTGGTGGACTACACTTGTGATGGAAATGTTCATAATTGGGCAGTATTGTCATTATTGGTGCATGCATTTTGTTTCACTGATTTCAGGAAAAATGTCCGAAACAGCAAATGTAAAACACCCACTAAAACTGGACTGCATTGTACAAGGAATATAATTATATACAATCAGGAAGGTGTATTCAGCAACATGTGCATTTTTTGTGTGCAAAGGGCCTGTGATTTGAAGATAGCCCAAACCGAAAGTTAAACTTAAACTGTCACTGGCTACATGTATTATCTTTGAATGTCGCTTTCAGTGTTGTTTCAAGGTCCAGATTCTGATTGCAAGCAAGGTTGGTGTGTGTGACCGGAAGCAAGGGGGTAAGTGTGTGTGTGTGTGTGGGGGGGGGGGTGGTAAGTGTGTGTGTGCCCGGAAACAAGGGGGTAAGTGTGTGTGTGTGTGTGTGTGTGTGTGTGTGTGTGTGAACTGAAGCAAGGGGGTAAGTGTGTGAGTGTGAGACTGCAAGCAAGGGGCAAGTGTGTGTGTGTGTGTGTGTGAATGCAAGCAAGGGGCAAGTGTGTGTGTGTGTGTGTTTGTGTGTGAATGCAAGCAAGGGGCAAGTGTGTGTGTGTGTGTGAGTGAATGCAAGCAAGGGGCAAGTGTGTGTGTGTGTGTGTGTGTGTGTGTGTGTGTGTGTGTGTGAATGCAAGCAAGGGGCAAGTGTGTGTGTGAATGCAAGCAAGGGGCAAGTGTGTGAGTGTGCGTGTTTGTATGTGAATGCAAGCAAGGGGCAAGTGTGTGTGTGTGTGTGTGTGTGTGTGTGTGTGTGTGTGTGTGTGTGTGAATGCAAGCAAGGGGCAAGTGTGTGTGTGTGTATGTGAATGCAAGCAAAGGGCAAGTGTGTGTGTCTGTGTGTGTGAATGCAAGCAAGGGGCAAGTGTGTGTGTGTGAGTGAATGCAAGCAAGGGGCAAGTGTGTGTGTGTGTGTGTGTGTGTGTGTGTGAGTGAATGCAAGCAAGGGGCAAGTGTGTGTGTGTGAATGCAAGCAAGGGGCAAGTGTGTGAGTGTGTGTGTGTGTGTGTGTGTGTGTGTGTGTGTGTGTGTGTGAATGCAAGCAAGGAGCAAGGAGCAAGTGTGTGTGTGTGTGAATGCAAGCAAGGGGGCAAGTGTGTGTGTGAATGCAAGCAAAGGGGCAAGTGTGTGTGTGTGGAATGCATGCAAGGGGGAAATTTATCCTCTTTCGAGATTTCTTGTGCTGCGAAGTTCATAGATACAGCTGATTGAGTAGATTTTACAGGGAGCTGAGAGATGCAGGTCCACAAACGTTTACTGCTACTTATGTCTGCTCGCGTTGCTAATAGCACAGCAGGTAGTTTATTTGCTTCTGATGCAGAAGACTGTGGTTTCCACTCGCACAGTACATAGATGCATTTGTGAAACTGTACTGCACTGCAAATGGGGTGGATGATGCACTCCTTTCTGGTGAAGATAACCAGTAACTATGAACCCATTATAAGACTGCTGTCCATTCCCTATTACAGTATTAATAGCTCATTGTTTGAGGGTAAGACAAATTTTTCCAAAAGGGCAACTAGGACTTTATTTGTTGATGACATTATGACTTACACATTGTTTGCTAGCAGCAGCCTCCTCATTAATTACAGATCTCTTTAATGTGGAATTATTTACATGACTTCAGAAATTATGCATATGTACTGATACTGGTGGACTACACTTGTGATGGAAATGTCCAGAATTGGGCAGTATTGTCATTATTGGTGAATGCATTTCGTTTCACTGATTTCAGGAAAAATGTCCAAAACGGTAAATTTAAAACGCCCACTAAAACTGGACTGCATTGTACAAGCAATATAATTATGTACAATCAGGAAGGTGTATTCAGCAACATGTGCATTTTTTGTGTGCAAGGGGTCTCTGATTTGAAGATAGCCCAAACCGAAAGTTAAACTGTCACTGGCTACATGTATTATCTTTGAATGGTGCTTTCAATGCTGTTTCAAGGTCCAGATTTCTGATTGCAAGCAAGGTTGGTGTGTGTGTCTGTGACCGGAAGCAAGGGGGTAAATGTGTGTGTGTGACCGGAGGCAAGGTGGTAAGTGTGTGTGTGTGTGAGACTGCAAGCAAGGGGGCAAGTGTGTGTGTGAGACTGCAAGCAAGGGGCAAGTGTGTGTGTGTGTGTGTGTGTGTGTGTGTGTGTGTGTGTGAATGCAAGCAAGGGGCAAGTGTGTGTGTGTGTGTGTGTGTGTGTGTGTGTGTGTGTGTGTGTGTGTGTGTGTGTGTGTGTGTGTGTGTGTGAATGCAAGCAAGGGGGCAAGTGTGTGTGTGTGTGTGTGTGTGTGTGTGTGTGTGTGTGAATGCAAGCAAGGGGGCAAGTGTGTGTGTGTGTGTGTGGAATTATTTACAGGACTTTTACTACTTCAGAAATTGTGCATATGTACTGATACTGGTGGACTGTTAAGTCTGACTAGACTTGTGATGGAAATGTTCAGAATAGGGCAGTATTGCAGAATTGGCCAGTATTATGTTTATTAGTGCATGCCTTTTGTTTCACTGTTTTCAGTAAAAATGTTTACAACACTGGCTGTGGTACATCTGGCTGTGGTACATTGCATACAAGCACATTTCCTGATTATAAAAATATTGTATGAAGAACAGACATTGTGTACAAAAACAGACAATATACAAATTACAATTCAAAGTCAGGACCACCCAACAGATATCACTGATGTACATCTCTATCTATTTATTTAAATGGAGGGTGCTACATTGTGTCTTTGTGCACTGGGAAAAAAAAATCAAGGTAGTGATTTGAAAATACTGTCATACAGGTGCACTGCAATTTGTGAGTATTACACTTGCATGGAATCATGTTTGGAAATCTGAATACATGTATGTATGCCATGGCCCTATTGGAAATCAGTGCAAGGCTGAAGTTTCTACATCAGTTGCAAGAGTGCAATTTCTTTGAGGGTTTCAGAATAGTGGTAAATGTCATTTTCAAGGGCATGGGAACTGGAATGGCAAGCATGTCCACATTGTAGGACCATTGCTTTTGCCTAACAGTACTTCTGGAATGCAAAATCTCTAGTACTACAGTCTTGCCACATTAAGAGACTGCATTAACAGTACTTCAGTCACAATGCACAATTGCATGTATTCTAAACCTACATTTGCCTATTACCACAATTGGTTCAAAGGACACGTAGGCCTACCTCTAGATTGTTTTTTTTCCTGTGGCCTGTAATTCTTATGTTAAGTTTTAGTTGTGGTTTTTGTTGCAGTAGACCTTCCCATAACCATTACATTGTGTGTTCTGGGTTGTCTGGAAGATCATCGGCTTCTATTTCTGCAACTGCATTTTATGTGCTCATGCTATGCCTTCTGGACTGCTGATTCTACTTACATTACTCTTTTGTAATGTCATTACATGCCTTATGTTATACATAGTTATAGCGTACTTTGCCCATTAGCCAACTGAAACACTGGCATCTTCAGTGAGGGTGATTGATTTTTCGGCCAGTCAACGGTATGTATGGACGTATACATGCATGCGATATTGTGGATGCTGAACACTTATTTTTTCTGCATTGGACAATTCTCATGCATTTCTTTGGCTCTTTGTTCTCTCCCACATTGTAACAGCTCACATGGCAGGGCATGGTCAAAGTAGTGCAAGACAGGGCTATCAGTTTGAGCCCAGGTATCGACCTGGAGAGCCAAGGAAGCAGCGCTGTTTGGGCAACAGTGGTGAGAATGAACAGCCTTCTCCGGACCCTGATTACAGCAGTCTGTCAAGTATGACATCGTGCTTATGTGGCAAATGCACAATGATGACCACGTTGCTCGAATGCCTATGTTGTGTGTCATCCCCACAAGCAATTGAAAAATGGGCAGAAATAACTTCAGCATCGGATCACACTGCATGCATAACTGTGCATCCACAGTTTGAATCAGCCTGCCTTTAAATACACGTTTTAAAAACAATATTCATGCTTCTGTCTCAGCGTAGAGGGCGTTGGCAACCAACACAGTGGACAAACAAGTAAGTTGTCTGTCTGTGTCTGTCTGTCTGTCTCTGTCTCTCTCTCTCTGCGAGTGTGTGTGTCTCTATCTCTACGAGTGTGTGTCTCTCTCTCTCTCTCTGCAAGTGTGTCTCTCTCTCTCTCTGCGAGTGTGTCTCTCTCTCTCTCTCTGAGTGTGTCTCTCTCTCTCTCTCTGAGTGTGTCTCTCTCTCTCTCTCTGAGTGTGTCTCTCTCTCTCTCTGAGTGTGTCTCTCTCTCTGTGAGTGTGTGTCTCTCTCTCTCTCTCTGCGAGTGTGTCTCTCTCTCTCTCTCTCTCTGCGTGTGTCTCTCTCTCTCTCTGCGTGTGTGTGTCTCTCTCTCTCTCTCTGCGTGTGTGTGTGTCTCTCTCTCTCTCTGCGTGTGTGTGTGTCTCTCTCTGCGTGTGTGTGTCTCTCTCTCTCTCTCTGCGTGTGTGTGTGTGTCTCTCTCTGCGAGTGTGTGTGTCTCTCTCTCTCTGCGAGTGTGTCTCTCTCTCTCCATGTGTCTCTCTCTCTCTCTCACTGCGAGTGTCTCTCTCTCTCTCTCTCACTGCGTGTCTCTCTCTCTCTCTCTCACGAGTGTCTCTCTCTCTCTCTCACTGCGAGTGTCTCTCTCTCTCTCTCTCTCTCACTGCGAGTGTCTCTCTCTCTCTCTCACTGCGAGTGTCTCTCTCTCTCTCTCTCACTGCGAGTGTGTGTGTGTGTCTCTCTCTCTCTGCAAGTGTCTCTCTCTCTCTCTCTGCTAGTGTGTGTCCCTCTCTCTCTCTGCGAGTGTGTGTGTGTCTCTCTCTCTCTCTGTGTGCATCTCTCTCTCTCTCTCTCTCTGCGAGTGTCTCTCTCTCTCTCTCTCTGCGAGTGTGTGTGTCTCTCTCTGTGAGTGTGTGTCTCTCTGCGAGTGTCTTTCTCTCTCTCTCTCTCTCTCTCTGTGAGTGTGTCTCTCTCTCTCTCTGCGAGTGTGTGTGTGTGTGTGTCTCTCTCTCTCTGAGTGTGTCTCTCTCTCTCTCTCTCTGAGTGTGTGTCTCTCTCTCTCTCTGAGTGTGTGTCTCTCTCTCTGCGAGTGTGTCTCTCTCTGCATGCGTGTCTCTCTCTCTCTGCGAGTGCGTCTCTCTCTTTCTCTCTCTCTGCGAGTGTGTGTGTCTCTCCCTCTCTCTCTCTGTGTCTCTCTCTGCGAGTGTCTCTCTCTCTCTCTCTCTCTCTGCGAGTGTCTCTCTCTCTCTCTCTCTCTCTGCGAGTGTGTGTCTGTAAACACAGCAAGGGTCTGTATTTCAGGTTGTACCGGGTTTTGGCGTACCGTGCATATGTGTTGTGGGTGCATAACAATCGAAGGCTGGGATTTGGAAATCGCATGGTGCTTCCTGCATGTGCCGTGTCGCGAATTCAAGCACAGTTTCCATGTGAAGATTAATCTTACACGGGATTTCAACCTTTTGAGGGACTATAGATTTTTCCAGAACACTGACATGTCAAGTAGTATTACTATAACTGTGCATTGTTGGTGACAATTGACAAAATGGTTTTTACAATGGAAAGCCTGTATACCCTACCTTATTTTGAAATTTGTGTACTAATAAAGTGTGAATCATTATGACTTGCATACTTTATGTGATTGCAGTTATTTGTAGCACAAAGTGTTGACGTTGTGGTACGGGGAGAAATCCACCTGAATTAAAACTCCCTTTACATTGCTAATGTAGAAAAGTAGTGTTTTACAGTGCCCTGGTTTGAATCGGAGGAATTTGTCGACTTCATGTGTTGTGTATAGCCTGGGAGCAAGGATCAACTTTGACCGCAGAGAAACTAAGGTGGATAACTGACACTGATAAATGTATTTCATGACTGTCACATGAAGGCAGCCATTATTAAAGTTGGATATTTCATTGAACATTGATTTGAACCGTTGAAGTCTTACAGGTTGTACCAATGTTATCATGCAGCCTAATCACTTTACCATGAATGAGCTTTGTGATTCCTGTATGTGATTTGATATAGTACTTTTATATTTTTATTAGGTGATCATCAAAATGCCATCCTGCTTTGCAATCAACTGTAGTATGTGCCAAGACAATCTGCCACAGGGGGTATCATTCCATCAGTTTCCACATGACATCAACCTGTGTAGACAGTGGGTGATTAACTGTGGTAGAGATGTCGGTAGCATACCGAAGTTTGTTAAGGAAGCGTTGAGTAGTGTAAAGCCACAACATTTCTTCTGCTCCAAACATTTCGAGGAGAGCCAGTTTCAACTTGACTACCAGCATCAGCTACTTCCTGATGAGATGAAGCCCAAGCGTCCAATTAGGAAATAAATAAAAGGGGCAGTGCCATCAATTTTTGCTCTTTCGACCAGCAAGACACAGACATCTTCAGTACATCGGTTGCAGCAGAAACAGCAGCAGAAGGTAAGAACATCAGTGGAGCACTCAAAGGTTTAATAAGCCTACTGTCATTTGCTTAGTGGGATACTGGCAGTGTATGCATTTCAATTTGCAACAGTTAATGGATGTTTTCCATGCAGCTTATTGAAGACCTTCTGAGTACAATGCAGCCTACATTGCAAGATCTTGTGACAGAGCAATGGTCTGTCCAACGCAAGGTGAGTGTAATTGTATTGTCTCCTCAGCATACAAATCATTACTCACTACTCAGGTGAATGTTATTTTAACTAGCCATAATTTGTATCTGTTGCAGAGTCATATGCATGTCCAGCTACAGAATCAAAGGGATCCTGATAATGAGGCATCAAGATACAACGTGGTGAAAGACCAAATGGAAGACTGCCAAGTGAGTCAAGAATCTGTGGAAGTAAGTTTTGCTGAAAACCTACTGGAATATGTCAGTGTGGATAAGCATTTAGTCTACTGGTGAGGTTATGGTTGTCTGAGGAATGAAAATAATTCATAATTAAAATTTTTGTCTGGAGTTCATTATAAGTCCATTGAATATATTGTCTCAGGATCACAGCGATCCAAACGCTTATGCTGTCATGACAGTGTAAATGTGTGTATAGTTTTATACTGCTATATTTAAACTTTGTCATTAGTCAAGCATTGACTGATTAACAGTTTGTTTTGTGAGTGTAGGTTCAAGCAACAGAATTGTATGAAGAGGTAGTCGAAGGCATGGAAGTGTATGCAATGGAGATTGGGATTTGCACTCAGAGTACAGTTGCATGCCAGACAAAATTTCGGCAAAAGAAAGGTAGCAGCATAGGAATTCAAACCAAGCTAATGGACCTTCAAACACTGCCACACACTATGATTAATGCAGCTGTACAGGTTCCAGAAGTAGGAATCTCACCACTGATAGACTACACATACTTCAAAAACTCCAAGGTTGTACAAACGGAATTGAGTGAGGCCGGACCAGAACAGCACAGTTTCACTAATGCCAATCATCACTTGAGTGAGAGTACATGTCACAATGAAAAGTATCAGAGTTGCACTGAATAGGCCATATGTAGTTCCAGTGCATACACCACTGTGGAGATGACAGATTGCAGTACTCCGGTGAAGCTACATAAGGACGTCCATAACATGAGCATGCATAGCAGCTCATCACTTTCGCAGTGGACAGATGATGTTGAAAAGGATCCCGACTGGTTGTACACTTCTGACAACTTGTCTACGTCAGAGATGGAAGACTCAGTGCTGGAACAGGACGAAGACGAGAAGATGATAAGTGAATCAAAGTTCATTGTGTTTGAGTCCTGCCTGGATTGCGTGTTGTTAAAACTGACCTGTCCACAATGCCACACACCAGCCATGGAACTTAAGAAAGTGAAGTTGGGATCCTATGTCTCGGTGAAGGTATCCTGCATTAGTGGACATGAAGTCCTGCATTGGGAAAGTCAACCATTAATAGGACAAATGCCAGCTGGCAATCTTCTAGTCGCATCATCTGTACTTTTCAGTGGAAGTACATATGCACATATAGCGCGATTCTGTGCTTACCTAGGACTGGAATTTATAAGTGAAACCACATTCTATGCTATACAACAAGAGTATTTATTCCCAGTTTTGCAGCATACTTGGACACAACATCAGACTCGTCTGCTAGAAGATGCAATGGGTAAGGAAGTAAGGTTAGCTGGAGATGGGCGGTGTGATAGTCCAGGTTATTCTGCCAAGTACTGCTGCTATAGCATGATTTACCTGGACTCTGGATTAATTGTTGATTTCTGTCTGGAGCAGGTCTGCAGCAGTGTATCCTCAGTGGCGCTGGAAAAGAAAGCTTTTAAGAAGTGCATGAGAAACTTGCTGGATAAGAATGTTAATGTAAGCCTTGTGGCGACAGACATACATCCTGGGATAAGATTATTGATGCGCACAAAATTTTCAAAGGTGGATCATCAGTTTGATGTGTGGCATATGACAAAAAATTTGACTAAGAAAATCACTGAAGCTGGGAAAAGGAGAGGCAAGCAAGACTTACTGCAGTGGTGCCACAGTATTTCAAATCACCTGTGGTGGTGTGCTGAAACGTGTGAAGGGGATGAAGTCATACTAGAGGAGAAATGGTTGTCATTGCTCTACCATGTAACCAACCAACACAGTTGGGGTGGTGGCAAGAAGGTTTCCTGTTGTGGACATGAAATGCCACTCATTGATGGAGATGAGAAAAAGTGGCTGGAAGATGATGCATGTCACAGTGCAGTGAAGAGAATTGTTGCAAACAAATTTCTCATTAAGGATTTGAAGCACATCACCAAATTCTGCCACACTGGTGACCTCGAGGTGTTTCATGCATTACTGTGCAAGTATTGCCCCAAGTTTGAGCGCACTAGTTTTGCAGGGATGAAAGCAAGAATCATACTTGCCACCCTGGATCATAATGAGAACCTTCATCGTGAGCAAGCAGTGGTGAGATTCCCTACAAAGAAGTCAGCAGCAAAGGGAGAGCTTAGGTATCACGTGGTGTACCCGAAAGCAAAACAGGAATGGGTAGCCAAACCAATATTTGAGAAGAGAAAGTTTGACTACATATATGACCTGATGTTGGAAGTTATAAAAGCTAAGCGAGGCATCTTGGAAATGCAACCCATGTCTATACCTGACATACCAAAGAATATTGCTAGGTGTGAACTTCCTGACAAGACTACGGTGATTGCTAGACATATTTCACAATTTGGTGACGGTAGTAAACATCCAGGTTGAAATCGCACAGTTGCTACTGTCGACTGGGTAAGTAAATTGTGATACTCTATACTTTTGTTTGATTGACCTAAATTGGACTGATAACATCACCAGCTATTGATGGTAATGGGTGATACTACCCCTTTACCCTAAATAGCTCACTACAGTTAAAGTAAACTCACTGTTTTATGTGCATAGGAGCACTGCCACAATATGCACAAGCAGCCCTTATTGACCAAAGTGACACCCATTGTGATGCTACTGGGCATTCAGTACTGCTTCAGAGATCTTACTGGAACTGGCCCACCAGTGGGGCATACCTGAAATGCACCTGTTTGCCTTTTCCAACTGGCAACTTGGCTGGCATTGCAGCAGGACAACAGAATCCAAGCCAGTGGTAACTGATGCCCTCTCCACCTCTTGGCAGGGGAAATTTCTGCATGCTTTACCACCCTTTACATTATTTCCAAATGTGCAGCTGAAAATTGAGCTGGACGAAGCATACATCTTTGTTGACTCAGTACTGGCCAAGACAGCAGTGGTTGCCCCTCTTAGGTCAATCATAACAAATTACCCCACTCAGCGGACAAACTAAACACTGGAGGGATCAGAGATGCACAAGGAAATCTTGCCTATTGAAAGATTTTGCATACAGTTTTACAAGGTTTTTGGAGCCCCAGTAAAGTGACATCCCTCTAATCCTGTCTTTTGTGTGTAAATGAATACAGACAAGTGCATACTCTAATATAAAAGGACATTTTTTCGATATCTCAGCTTGTCTCAACCCAGATCCACCCTTATCATACAGACTACCTTCAAAACCTTCCAGAAAGGGCTTCTTCACCCAAGACCCCATATGAAACAGACACCTGGGTTATTTAACTAGAAATTTGAACTACTCAAGAGCCCCCTCTGAGCCTGATGCCAAAGCCTCACCTAAATCTTTACACATGAAGCACTGGCATTTGATGGTCTGTAACCTCAGACTGGAGGGTCTCCCATCTAGTAGATGTAATGTCTGAACCACTTTTCCTAACCTTCCATCTTGACAGGCTTTCGCTCAGGACCAACCCGTCCTTCATGGCAATGAATAACCTACCAGGCCATACACCAACCCACTTTTTTCCCTAAACCGCAGGGTGATAGGGATAGTTATACATACTCTGGATGTTCAGACTGATTTGGTGTTATGCTCCTAACACCAAGTGTAAATCGGTTCAGAAGTTTGTCTTTGCACCCCAGGGCTGTGTGGAAAGTAGTGGTACGGAACATTTCAGCCTCTTTTCTCCAAGGTAATTACATTTTGCTACCTGTACCATGGAAAAACATTCCATGGAAGTATTATAGCTCACTACACAAGAACAATGGCCTCCTCAGGAACGTGACCCCAATGCTATCATTGAAGTAGCTAGTTGTTCCTTAGTACAGACTTTATGTAAAAAATGCAAGCTGGACAAAATCACAATGGCCAGAGCAGGATTGGCCTGGGCTGTGCTCCATGGTTTCCTATGGAAACATCTACCAGACCGGATAGCCTTCATGGTGAGCTGCGTAAGTCAACCACGTGGAATAGTACAACAGTGGAATCGGAGGACATCAAAGTTGTGTGAAATATTACCATAAACATAGATGTCCATGTCTTCCATGTTGCAGTATTCCTTCAGACCCTCCACCTCCTGTGAGTGTGCACTTGATCCTGTGGGTGGCAGTCGATGGACTATGCCATTTGTAGGCCTGGCTCCTACTGGTGCTTATGTTATTAGGGCTGGTGTGTGTGGACATCACTTTTTTACAGCCCATGTTCATAGAGCTACACAAAGACATGCATCTGGAGCATTTCTCCCCGGGCCTCCGCTGAAAACAGGCTTTGTGGAACCTAGTCGGACTTTCCCGGTCAACAAATGATAAATAAAATAAATAAAAAAATAAAGTGCAGAGGCACGTAGTATGGAAACATTGGAGGAGTGGCCAGATGTAGGTGAAAGATAGGGTACCACATGTGAAATAATGCAACATGGCAGAGAATGACACTTACGTTTCAGATTTTACAAAACTATTCTATCAAAACTGCCAATAAAGAGGGACAGTGATGGGTTGATCAGGCATGCAGTGGGTGTCTCCTCCACAGGTGGTGGCACATCATGTAGAAGAAAATGTCCATACATCCTGGTCCTTAAATGTGGTAAGGGTAGGTGACTGTGTTTACAAGCATGTAACCAATTGGACACTTCAGAGGAATGGTTAGAAAGCAGGCATTAGAGTTGTCTAAACTGGTTGTAGTTGCCAGGTAAGAGGATAAGAGCAAGGCCTAAGGTAAGGTTTGTGGTAGTGGTAGAGGACATGCAAGTGGTGTGTGTGACAAGATGCAGAGGACAGGACAAAAGGGAAACAGATATGCTGTAGTGACCAACAGGAACAGCCAAAAGAGAAGATTTCCATTGCCAGTTGAATACAGATTAATCCAGTCTTTAATGATTACTTATTCTACAGTTGGACAGACTATCAGTGAGTTGGCACATGTAAACAGTGAAAACCAAGAACTGATCTTTGGTTACAATCTGATTCATGCCAAAATGACTTTGTCTCTTGTATTCAATACATTGTCTAATATGGTGCTACTATGAAGTCATGCGTTGTAAAATGTAGTCTTCGAATGTGTTATGCATGCTTTGTGATGTGCAATTTTAACAATTTTCATGACTTGATGATTAGAGTTTGACTGGATGACTGGTCGTTGAGTTGGTAATGGATGGAATCGATAAGCTATGTAATGTACAATTGTATTAATACCAGTGTATGGACTGCCTATTACATGCAGCCACTGTAAATGTACAGCGCTGTGAATATATATTTTTGGCTTGAACTCTGAATGGTATGATTACAATCCTGCACATTCTGCCCTTGGCAAGTGCCATGTAAAATGGAATAACAATCCTGTCATCAAATAGTGAAGCATTCAAAATGGCGTTCATGTATGGAGTAGCACTGAGGGAGCAGGCAGTAAAGTAAGGCATAGGCCATTATATCGCTATGCAAATGCCCTTTTCAACATTTCTCATTACTACAGCATGTATTATCAGCGTATTGTTTGACAGCAGAGAGTGTTCTCTACATCAATTTGTAGGAAGTCCTGGGAGTGTCACTCAGTGCATTCCCTTCCTAGAAAAGTATTTCACATGGCCAAGTGTAACTGTGAGTAAATGTGACAGACATTCATTTCTGCACAGTGTAAGGGACTTGTCAGTGCATTCTGTAATATTTACATTATAAAGGTTTGTAACTACCTGGTCCGGTTGATGGAACACTTGTAAATCCAAACTTGTTTCTTCTTGTCTGTCATTTGTGAACGAGTAGCTTAGCATGCAAGTTGTAAAAATTTTACATGGTGTTCCTGCAGTTGAGCACTTGGGGCTCTGGACAAGTACTAACAATTGGATAATATACGTACTGGTATTGTGAAGTGATAGTAAATCTTTCTGAAATAGAGTGACATGTGTGTGTACTGTTAGAATTAAACTAACAAGGTCAATGATCAATTGGCATAAGTTCTTGTGTAAGAATCTGTCATGCTGTGGAGAAGTAGATCAAGAGACCACTAATCTTGTGGAATGTTTTGTATTGTCAGTAGGGGTTGTGTGAATGCTCGAGCGGTATGGAGTTGTGTACGATTCCTTTTTTTTTTTTTTTTTTTTTTTTTTGCAGCTTCAGCTTATACAGTGTGTCTAGTAAGGACTGGTCCTTTGTGAATAAATGTTGGTATGTAGAGTGATTTGCTGGTCAAGCGAAACATGTATCTGGAAGCAGGGGTGTAATGATAGTGGTGACAGATGCAAGTATTGTTGTGGTGTAAGTGGACCTCTGTGACACTGGCTACCTTGACGAGGAAGCCTGTTAAGATGCAGGGGTGTAATGTTAGTGGTGACATGAGTGGATCAGGCTGCAGATGCAAGTATTGTTGTGGTGTGAGTGGACCTCTGTGATGCTGGCTACCTTGACAAGGTACAGAGGCTTTTCACAATAGTGCTGTGGTAATTGCCACATTTGCACATTGTAAACCAAAAGTCAGCTTATCTGGATGTCATTTACGATGCATCAGTTGACTTCAGGTACATTTTGAGAAATTAACTGGTATTTGATTACTGTAGATTTATTTGTAAGGTCATTTAAAATCATAACTGTTTCACAGGTGTCAGATCATCATTAGGCTGCAGTCTTAATGTATACGGGGTAATAAATGGATAAAGCGCATACTTATTTGTAAATTGACATACTGTAATTAAAGCAAAATATGTAGTAAGACCATGCATACTAACCGGTGAAATTCTGAGTAAACCATGATATGATGGAGTATATGTAGTTGATTTGGGTTGTAATTGTAGCTGTGGTTGGAACACAAAACTGCCCGTTGCTGGAACTGTGATAGTCCAGCAAAAATGTCAGACTATAATATGACTTTTCTGAAGAGACCTACCAATGTGACAAAGTACAGGTAGAAGCACAGTAACAGCTACAGAAACCAAGAGCATAAATTTGCAATGACCATGCATAGACATTAATTGCATGTTTTTACATAAGCAGATGTCTGGCACAAGTAAACACTACAACAGATTACAAGTGGTATGCACTACCGTAATTTTTTAAATTACTTAAAAAAGCATGTGGGTGCTGTCCTGCAAGTCTGTGAAATATTTCATGTTTATACTGTATCATTTGTTAGCTATTTAACAAAACAGGAAGGAAAAATAAGTGGGAGTTTGATGCTTTGCAAAACAGTGATTATTGCGAGTGTTATGTAGCTTGGTTTTAGATTTGACAGGAGGAGTGCAACAAAAAAAGTCTCCCACTGTAAGGAGGGAAAGGCTGACAAAAAACAGTACATTAGTCTGGTCACCTACTGTGAGGGGTCAATCACATGCAGATAATGGGTCAAATTACCCTTAGCTCTTTGACAGCTAGGGAAGGTAGGTGTGAAGTGGGAGGGGAGATATCTTGAAGAACTAGATTTCAGCTTTCACAAAAGAAAGCAAGTTAGCATTTCTAAGAAGAAAGAGCAATAAAATGCACTTTTCAGTTCTGTTCTGTAGCATTTGCACTGCTTGTGTTTGAAGTAGTCATTGAAAAAGGATAACATTTTAACCAAAAGTAGGGGATTTTAAGACTGCAGTGAATGCATGTTAAGTCAATGAAGTGACAGCAGCTTAAGGGAAAAGGTGGCAGATCTGATGCAATTTTTTGGAGACAAATAATGCATTCTAGGATACTTAAGAGGCAGAGTAAACAGTCTGATTTTTTTCAAAATGTCAGCCCCCATGTGGTCAGAGTCAGAAATTGCATCTAAAAATATCTAAAAAGCTCTAAATAGTCCCAGAGTGCTGTTAAAATGTAGGAAACATCAAACCATGATGAAATTAATATGTTTTTTGAGTTTGAGGGTGCGGTTGTCCTTTAACTATTGTCCTCTTCTTCTTTGAAATTCCTTCAACCTTTTATTAATTATTGTCCACAGCTTCCCAAATTGTTGATAAAAATATGCCTGACAGATATATAAAACTTCTTCTTCTTCTTTCGGCTTTTCCCGGTTAGGGGTCACCACAGCGGATTACCTGTCCACTCATGATTGGCAGTGGAGTTTTACGGTGTCGAGTTGCCAGCCCGGCACCCAACCTTCCCACAGAAGGTGCGTGCACACACACACACATGCAAGCGCACTCACTACTAGGGCCAATTTAGAGTGTCCAATCCACCTACAGCATGTCTTTGGGATGTGGGAGGAAACCGGAGCACCCGGAGGAAACCCACACGACCACAGGGAGGACATGCAGACTCCGCACAGAAGGCACCCCAGCTGAGGATCGAACCGGAGAACCTCTTGCTGTGAGGTGGCAATGCTAACCGCTGCACCACCGTGGCCACCCTTGACAGATATATAAAACTAAAGGAACTTAAACCTTTTCACTACTTGCATCTTACTATCCATATACATAAATAAGAGCTTTATCTTCTCAGTTTTTTAATTATATTTTGTTTAGTCTCTTTCCAAACAGCCTTAGTTGTCATAAACCAATTTGTGTGTATGTATTTAATTTACAGCTATAGCCTTTGTTTTATCTTCATTAATTTTATATCCCAAAACTACTTGAAAATGTCACAAAATGTTCCACAACACTGAGATATTATTTTCTGGATTTTCAGGTACAAAATAATACCATTTGCAAATAAAGCCAACTTTTCTTTACCATACCACAATTATATCCCTGTATTTCTAAGTCCCTTATTTTCTTTGCCAATGGCTCTAAATATAAAGTAAATAAAGGAAAAGAGGTCACCTCCACCTGGTCCCTCTGTTCAAACAACTTATCATAGAGGAACACCCCCACTTTAATTCTTGCCTCTGAGCCTTTATATATATATATCTATATATATATATATATATATATATATATATATATATATATATATATCCCTAATTAACATATAAGGGAATGCAAATGCTTGCATGCTCTTCTCATAAAATCTGAGCTTTCTCTGTCGAATGCTTTCTCTGTATCAACACCCACCACCAACAGCAGCATTTTCTTACATCCTACTTCACTCTGAATCATTGTTCTATTAATGTTGTCAAATACTTACCTATGCTCCACAAAACCACATTGATTCATATCTATTGATTTTTGCAACACCCTTGCCATTAAAATAGGTTTATATGAAGCTGGATCTGATAGGTCTTATCTTTAGGAAATACAGCCACCACAGGTTTCTTCCAAGATGTTGGTGCTTCCCCTCCTTTTAAAATACTGTTAAACAAAATCTTCCAGATCTTTATCACCTTCTTCCCTCCTAACTTCCATGGGAATACCATCTGTTCCTACAGACTTTCCTGAATTTTGATTATACATCACCATTTTTAACATCTCATCCTACTTTAACTGTTAGTTGTTGAGCTTCATCTTCCCCCAACTTTGACATAATTAAGAATTCCATAAATATTTCCATTTGTGCTCTTTCTTGATTTCTACATTTCTCTGTTTTATACAAAGTTTTATAACATTTCTGAAATATCTGTAATACCTCTACACAATCTCTGGTTATTTTTCTTGTTACAGACTCCCTGTGTTTGAAGACAAGCATTTCTACTTTCTGTTTGCCTAATTTGCTGTCTAAACGTTTTTTGTGCTGTAGAGTTATCAAAAACAGTTGCTTAACAGCGACCTTTCTAAATTCATGCATATTATCCAGATACTTTCTTGTTTGCACCTCTTCTTGTTCAGTGAGATTCTCCTTGAGCTACAATATTCTAACATTTGTTAGCCTCTTTAATTCCAATTATTTCTTAACCATCTCTCTTTTTCTTTTATTTCAACTCTTTTTTTAAACTCCATTTTCATTCTAGCCTACTTACCAGCATTAACTTCTGAATATATTTCTAGCTTCCATAATAACTCTCGAATAATTTCCACTATCCATTCCTTAAATTGCTCTTTTTAACAGATAGATGGGAAAACACTAGTGTCACGTTTTTATTGGTGCATGATCTGAAACAGTTATTGGATGACTGTCAAAGCTTTCAATTAAATGCACATGTTCCTGTTAAATATAATTTCTGTCTAGTCATCTTATTGTACCTTGGAGAATAATACATAAATTCTGTCCTACTACTAAATTCACATATTCCATACCAAATATTTTCATAAATTTCTTCATAAATCTGCACTCTTTTATTATATTTTCCCTTCTAAATTACCCTGATACATTCTTACTATTGCAAATCAAGTTCCAGTCCCAACTACAAATAATATTCCCTACTCAAAGCTGATTATTTCAGAAAAGTTTCTTAAACTCCATAACAGCAGTTTGTGGTAGAATATAAATACGTGTCAGTGTAATCCTACCCTCTTGCCAACAGCCCCTTATTCCCAAAACTCTACCATTACTGTCTCCCCCCCTTCTATCACTGTTGGAACTCTTTTAGCAATTAGTGTAATTACTTCCATTTTCATTTGTCCCTGATATTCCACTGAATACCCATTCTGAAATCCTGTCAAATTCACACGCACATTTCTTTCCAAAAGTAAGCATTGTTATTTACACTTTCCATTCCTTAGTTTAAGTCAATCCTTTTTGTCTATACCTGTCAAGCCATTTGCATTCCAAGATACTAAGGATAGCATAGACAATATGATAAAAGCTACTGCCCCCATCTGTTATGAAATTATAGTGTTTTTAAATGTGCATTTCCAGCTTTTGTGTTACATACCACACTAATGTTTGGCAGGCTAATCTTTTATACAGTTGTTTCTTCTCATCTCCATTTGAACCTATGCTGCATTTTGTAAGACTTTTTCTTTTAATGAAAACCATCAAACAAAAACTAAATACAATTTCAGAACACCCCATCCCTATGAACTTAGAACAAACACAGAAAATTATGCACACCTTCAAAAACTAAGTTTAACCCTCCAGATGGAAGCAACTAGTTCAATACTCAAGTGGCCCTTTACCGTGAATTAGTCATTTCCATAGGAGATGTGTCTGTGAATTGTCCATCCCTGCGGGCAGAAATGCATAAGACCAGGACCAAAGGCTGCGAGATGGCCCATCAGGCACACCAAAAATTGTCGGCTATCTCTGGGTAGGGATATCAATATTTTTTGCAGGGATGCTGGAGTTTGCATGCTTCTTAGCATCCATTTCCTCTCAACTGTTTGTCAAAGTCAAGGTCGTTGTCTGTTGCTTTTAAATGCAAATGTGTTCTGTTTATAGTCGTTAGATTGTTAAGTGAAGGCATCTTTTAACCACAGCAGGGTGTCACTGGAGTGATTTTGAGGTCTGTGATGCAGTTTTGGATTAGTTTTAACTCATGGTGCATAACTTGCCGAACGTGTGGCATTCCTGCAATATTTATATTTTGCAATAATTCAATGGTTGCAATCTTGAATTTATTATTTGAATATTTTGATCTTATCAAGCAATGCATTCCAGTTTACTGTGGTGAACAACACTGTCTGATAAAGCTTCCTTTGCTTGTAGGCCTTAAGGCACAGAAGGGAGCATTTCATTTATTTGCTGCAAACATGCATGTTTTAGTTGGCGCTTGTGCTAGTTAAATGCTGGGTAGTATTGCAATCTTAAAATTGAAGTGTACAGGTCGGTCAATAATGTGTGCATCTTCTTTATGATGGTTTTACAATGTCAGCGCACACTTGCAGAAACAAATTATTTTGCAGATGCATTTTAATGAAAGTGATCGAATTGGTGTAACAAAGCTATTAATATAAGAACCTGCATCACACTACTGTGTTTACACAATAAGGACATCAGCTAACATTACTGCTGCTTGCATAAATACACAAAATAGAAAAAGAGAGCAGGGACCTAAATCTTCACCAACAGATAACTAAAACACAATGGAGAAGTACTTTTAAGCCCAACACCTCTCAAACATCAGAAATAAACCTCCCCGCATGTTAATCAATGACTCATTATCTTCCTTTAAACATAAACTAGATTGGATGGGTATCCACAAATTTACTCCCAGATTGACTGGCATGACACTCCTGGAGAAATGAGGTGCTCCCTGAGGGATGGGGTACAAGTAAGGCAATAATGAATATGAGATCCAGAGGCCTTGGACTATGTATGTATCTATGAAACCATTTTTTTATACTAAGCTGTAAAATACTGTGGCTTTTCAAAACTCTTTCTTGAGAGGTCCTCACTTTATAGTGGAGTATTTACTTCATAATTTTTCTGATGTGCTGGCTATGCAAATAATTCCTGAAATATAACTCAGAAAATTACAAATGCTTTAATTTTGCTTACATTGTATTACAGTAGTACAATTCAGTTGGGGCCTATTCCACATACAGTTAAGTTTACTACTTTGGAACTCCACGGTTTTAGTCAACCTCCCTTTTTTGGAACTGTGATATAATGGCACCTATTGAAATGGGCTCCATACTGCTGTTTAATATTTTCACTCTTCGGAGTCCTTTATCAAAAAACAGTTTGTGTTTTGCAGAACTTGATTTGTTTCTGTACATAATGATACCGCCTGAAATGTTTCATCCAAATTGTGCTATGGTGTTGAATATACTTGCATGTATGATATATATATATATATATATATATATATAATTTTTTTTTTTTTTTTTATTTAGCAGTGACTTCTGAAGGACACAGCATTTTAACAGTAATGTGGTGATTTTTAGCAAGGCTAGAACATGCGTTATGATATCCGTTGCTTATTGGTGTTTTACAACATCAGTGTCAGCTTCTTTGTTTATTGGTGTTCTTCTGCAACATCAGTATCAGTTTCCTGTTTCTGCCCTCTCTTTCTCTGTCTATATAGCTTTACTTTTCTTCATCTATCAATTACTTGCATTTTAAGTGTTTAATGGTTTGTTAGAAGAAATGAATCACCTCAGTTGGACTTTTTCTGATGGTGTCCTTTTGAAACTATTTCATAACTTGTGTGAAATGTTTGTATTTGTACTATGAAGTATCAGAATAGCTATTTTTTTTAAAGTTCTCTTTGGTTTTGCTTCCCTTGCTGGTGCTTTTTCCCACCAAAGAATTCCACAGACTTAATAATAGAGTTAAATATAATTTCTAGCACTCTGATTGGTGGGTTTAGCAATTACATTGCACAATATTGATTATGTTGTTGATCTATTCAGTCATCAATTAAAGCAGACAGTTCTGACTGGTAAAATTTCTTTTTAGGAGAAAAGACCCAGCTACTTAAAAAAAACAAAACTATAAGTGTGCAATTTTTGGAGTGCTGAAACAGAAAAAAAAAGAAACATAACAAACCAGCTTAATATTGGCAGCAGTTTCTGTTTTGGCCCAGTTTGACTGAATATGGGAACTAACTTTGGGCAGCATGATGCCAGGGAATCTTCTTGGGCTAGGCTTATATAGGCTCCAGGGCCGTTAGCCTAGTACACACCTATGAACTGCCCCAAATTGACAGCCACACCCACAGGCATTACCTAACCTACAATTAAGGTTACCCATGCTACAATGCATGCTACAGCATGTGTTTCCACTTACACCAATTACCTTCTGTTCTTCTCTTATCCCAATTCCCCTTCCAGATGTGAAAAACAGCTTGTATGCTTTCAGAAAACATTACATTTTAACCCTAAGAAAAAAGTGCATTGGCTATCTTTAAATAAAACTAAATTGTACACTGTTCTATTAAATGTGTTAAAGCTCCTTATTCACTTATTCTTATTCATGTCCCATAATTTCAAACTTTATTTTTCGCTGAACTGATTGCCATTATACCTTTAAATTTTACCTTTCCCACAGCAAAGAATGCTCATAAAGTAAGTTATGCGAGTTGAACCTACCATAACAGCAGATGCTCAAATGATCACTGCTATGGCAGCCTTAACTCTGTGTTACATCCTGCAAAGAATACAATGGCCAGATAGTTTCCAAAGCTTCCATGTGCCCAAACTGTCAAAAAGCTCAAGCTGAACTGCCTAAAAGACAAGTTTGGGTGCAAACTCCTTCCAGAGCTTTCATGCCAGCAGAAAGAAGGAGGCTGAGCCCTGAAAATCCTATGCTAGGAACCACAAAACAAATAGCCACACTCTGGTATAAAAACACATCAAAAAATAAGGAGGAGGGTGGAGGGAGGGAGTGAATACTGCAGCTGTGATCATTCAAACATCTACTGTTATGGTTCAACTTACACAACTGTACTATGTTCATCATATTTAATAATGTTGCAGTAGCCATAGCTATATGGTAAGATTACCACAGCTAACTACATTTGGGTAGTGGAAGGAGAAGAGTCCAGGAACCCTTAGATAATGGTCCTAGCAATGCTTGAACTGGACCTAGGGAAGGAATGATACACACATTGCTAATAATGAATAGTGACATGAAAAAAGAAGAAACTAAGTTATTTAAAACAGATTTTTCCTCACAAGAAGAAACTGCAGATAACGTGTTCCTCATACTTTCATAATTTGTCAGAACAAACCAATCAATTTTCCCATCCTTATCAGAATGAGTAGGATCGGAAACAACTGAAGTACAGCCTGCAGCAGTGATCAGTATGATGAATATCTCTCAAGTTTAACTGCTTGCACTTGCAGATAGCTTGTCTCCATGTAAAAGTATGGAGCAATGAATCTGTAAATTTCACTTGGGACAGAATGCACAACTGTCTTCAGCTGCAGACTTCTTAATGCCCACTTGCTAACGAAAAAAGAAAAACAAGGTACTATCTGCAGATGTAAGAAACTAAGCAGTTTTCATGTCTTTCATAATTTTGTCTTTTTCAAGCCTACTTGCTCACCAAACACTTTTTATAGTTAAGTCAAAAACATTAATCTTAATTCCACATATAATATAATCAGTACACTATTACTCCCAACCCCCACCTCAGCAGCGCAAGATCACAGCATACTAACACTAAATTTGCTTTTGTCCTTCCTTTTGCTGGGTCACATTTGGGAACAGCTGGCTGACTTTTGCTGGATCACATTTGGGAACAGCTGGCTGACTAACAAGGAAATTGCAGGCAGTAACACACATCCTCTAAAGTTGACAGAACAGAAGGAATGGGTATATACTTTGGAATGTCCTTCTGTAGCAACGCATAATATTTTATGAGGGACTTCTCCCACTAAAAATGCTGGCCCATTATAGCAACAGTCTCAGAGAAAGAAAAAGACCCCCCCCCCCCCATACGGAGAATCAGAAACTGAGCTCTCCTCAGATTCTGAATCAGAAAATGGAGGAAAACTCCATGAATCTGGCCTTGCATCTTCCTATTCAGATTCAGAATCTTGAATCTCTTAAGAAAAAGAAGAACCTCTCTTTTACCAGAAACTACTTTACAAGAAGGATCAATAGCCTGAATTAAAGCAGAGCCAGACCTAATAAACTGCTCCTGTATAAAAAAAAAAATAAGTAGAAGTTACATGCTTGATTTCTGGTTCCTTTTTAACAGGAAAAATGGAGCCAACTGTGAAACTAATCTCAGCAGCTACTTCCACATGGATGGGTACATCATTCTGGTACAAGAAAACCTTCCCTATTCCTTCTCTTGGGATCAATAAAAGTGGCTTTCCCTCATCCACTGTGGGGACTCCAACAGCCGCAGAGGATATAGCTAACCTCCAGTCCATACCGGCTGTAGGTGCTATATCAGAGGGATCCAGGGGTAAAAGATGAGTGGTCTGAGGTACAACAAATGGCCACAGTAAAGTCACTCACCTGTGGCTGTGCCAAATTGCTATCCTGATGTGGTGGCTTAACTTTTTCTTTTTGTGGTTGGAAAAAGGACTGACGATGGGACTGGTAGTCTGTTCCATGGTCAAAATGAAAATGGTGCCTCTTTCCAGGAGAAGATAATTAGCAAATGCCAGTAAAACTACGAGTCTACAAAAGTTACTTTTTTGACAGAAGCACAGTAAAATGCAGTTTCAAACACTATGCCAGCCACTCCAAGCAAAAATAAACAGTTTCCCCAAAGAAAATGTTTTCACTTAGTTACTTTTAAACTGACAGAAAAAAAGTGAGTGCTTCATTTAAAAGCATGTTACAGTTTTGAGACAGTCCATTAAAACAATACTCCTAGCTTTAAAATAACTTTCCTGAAGTGGAAAGTAATAAAATATCAATAAATTCAAGAAAAGTAAAGATTTTTCCCCAAAGGGAGCTTATCTGCCCAGCAAAGGAAAGCACAAGCCAACTGCTGACCCTGAAAAGCCTCAGAGAAGCATACTCTTTGATGGAAGTAAAACTATGAAAAATGTCAAGCCCAAACTTCTTTTAGTCAGCTCAGCTCAGGCTGCTTGACTGGGCACATAAAAGGTGCACTGAAGCTTTGGAAGATGGCCAGCTGTCTGCACCTGCAAACAATTTGTCTCCATGTAAAAGTAGGCAGCAATGAATCTTTGTAAATTTCACTTGGGACAGAATGCACAACTGCATTCTGCTGCAGACTTCTTAATGCCCCCTGGATGGCTTTCATCATTTTGTCTTCTTTTTCAAGCCTACTTGCTCACAAAACACTTGTTTATAGCGTAAGCCAAAAGCATTAATCCAGACATTCACCCTTATAAGAATAAGAGAAAATATCTTAATTCCACATACAATATAATCAGTACACATTTACTCCCAGCCCCCACCCCAGCAGCCCAAGATCACAGCATACTAACAAACTTGCTATTTTCCTTCCCCTTTTCATTATACTGCAAAGACTATATTTCTTACAACTAAAATGTTCTTGTTTACTTTAATATCTTTAACACATAAAACAGACACTGAAGACTCCCCCGCATTTAAAATATAGGTTCATAGGTAGTTACTAAACTATCGGCCCAAGGGCCTATGTAAGCCTAGCCAACAAGATTCCTTGGCTTACGCCACACAAGAAAGTTATTTTCATGTGCCACTGTCGAGCAGAGACACAGAAGTGATCCCTGGGATGTATTTCCTATTTCCCATCCACTCATCAAGATTTTTCTTGAAGAGTGCTAAAGAAGAACTTTGCTTGACATAGATTGGTAGCCTGTTCCAGAGTATGGGAAGTCTCTGGGACAGGGCTCTATCCCTCCAGCATGTCCTGTTTATTGTGGTGACAAGGTTTAGGTCCCTGGAACGTGTAGCTCTGAGGGGTTGGGATTTCTTTAGGTGTAGCATGCCCAACAGCTGTGGGTTTGACATAGCTTTATATGTTAGGCAGAGATCACCTCGGAGTAGACGATATGCTACAGAGTAAAGCTGGAGTTTTTTGAGGTGGTCAGTGTTGGGCATTTGTTTGAGGCCAGTAATCCTCTTTGTGAGGTACTTCTGTGGCCTTTCCAGCTGCTGCAGATGTCTTGAGGTACATTCCAAAAGGGGCATTGTACTCTATAATGGGTCTAATGAGTGTTGAGTAGAGGGGAACAATGACCTTTTTTTCCTAGATGAGAACCCTTTTATGATGAGGTGTGTCACATATAGAAGGACTTCCTGACTACTGTGGCAATGTGACTATCAAATGAGAGACTACTGCCCACCTGGGTCCCAAGGTCTCTTATCACACATTCGGTGTTAAGTAGAGTGCTGCCTATGTGGTTGTTCATGGGTACAGAGTTTTTACCAAAGGGGATGACACTGCACTTTTTGGCATTGAGCTTGAGGCCTTGGCTCTGACACCAGGCATCTGTCCCAGCGAGGCCCTTCTGTAGGATGTCCACATCAATTGGGGACTTGACTACGGCTCCTAGTTTGCAGTCATCTGTGAACTTCATTAGCCAGAGGCCTTCTGTGTTAGCCTGTCCTTCAGAGAAGTAGATATCAAACAAGAGAGGTCCCAGGATGGAACCCTGTGGTACTCCACTTGTCACTGCTTTGAGGTCAGATTTGGAGTGTCCAACTTTTACAGTGTGGTTTCTGTCAGTGAGCCAGTTGGCAACCCGCCTTGTGATGTAGGGATTTATACCTAGTTTAGTGAGTTTAGCTATAATTCCAGAATGGGGGATCAAAAGCCTTGGCGAGGTCAAGATAGGCTGTGTGAACCACCTTACCCTCATCTACGGCTTTGGTGACTGCCTCAAAGAAGTCAATCAGGTTCAGGAGGCATGATCTGCCTTTTACAAACCCAAACTGGGTGGGATCCAGAGTTTGGAGGTTACCAATGTCTTTGTTTATGAGTTCCATGACGATACGTTCCATGGCTTTGCAGACCAGGCTCGTCAGGCTAAAAGGTCGATAGTTCCTGGGATCAGTGGTGGCTCCCCCTTTGTGGAGTG
Source organism: Protopterus annectens (assembly GCF_019279795.1). Classification (NCBI taxonomy): domain Eukaryota; kingdom Metazoa; phylum Chordata; order Ceratodontiformes; family Protopteridae; genus Protopterus; species Protopterus annectens. The sequence goes on from NC_056734.1 coordinate 529,122,952, forward strand.
GGATAACTGTTGCTGTGCGCCATTCAGTGGGCACAAAGCCTGATGAGAGGCTATTATTGAACATGGTGCTTAAGTGGGGAGCCAGTTCATTCTGAAGTTCATGTAAAACACAGCCTGGGATGTTGTCCATTCCCATGGATGCTGTGTTTTTGGCTTTAGAGAATCCACCTTTTACCTGCGTAGTTGTGATTACAGGGACTCTGCATTCTTCCTGTATAGATATGGGCCCTTTTAGGGGTGAGGGGGGGGTAAAGTTAGCACTGAACCTATCTGCTAGGATGTTGGCAATATCAGTTGGTTCTGTAATTTTTGTGCCTTTGTGCTGTAACTCAGAGCAGATCTGGGTGTTGCCATTGAGATTCTTGACATAGCTATAGAATGCTTTGTGGTTGTCCTTAGAATTGGTGGTGATTTTGTTTTCATAGCTAGCTTTGGAGGATCTTATAAGGGATCTCAGCTTCTTACTGAGGCTGACCAGGGAGCTCCTCCACTCATGGGATTTTACTGTCTTTTGCAACAGTTTCTTCCTTCTGTTGTACAGTTTGTTTATGGCAGGGGACCACCAGATTGGCTTCCTTTTTTTGGAGGATAGCATCTTGGTTCTGTTTGGGATAGCATGATCCATGCACTCGTGCAAGTGCTTATAGAGTGCATTTGTGTAGGATTCAGCAGTTGCAACTGTATTGTCCATCTGCATGGGTGTCATGAAGTTCACCACTTCTGTCTTAAGAAGCATGAAGTTGGCTTTGGAGAAATTTTTTACCATGGTTTCCTTAATGGGGGGTGGGGGCGGGATGTGGATATAAAGGGTGATTAGCTTATGGTCGGTTCGGACCAACGAGGAGTTGACTGCAGGTGTGGAACACCGGTCAAATCATGTTGGTAATGACTAGGTCTAGGATATTGTTGCCCCTGGTGGGGGTGTGGATAAGTTGATCCAGGGCATTGGAGTTTATGAATTCCAGAAAGCATTGAGCTAAGGAGTTGTTACACAAGTAGTTTTCCCAGTTTATGGTGGGGTAGTTGAAGTTGCCCATTATTAGGGTGTTTGGTTGAACCCTAATATTTTCCAGTACATCAAGAAAAGAGGAGTGGGGGGGCATGGCTAGGATGTAGACTGGTTGGCAGCATCTTTTCTCAGCTCTGCACTCAAAAGATATTTCTGACAGGAATTTTTAAAAACTAGATATTGTAGACAAACCTATTTTGTTGAATTACTTCTACTAATATCACTAGAAGTCTACAGTGCAAAAAATTTGGCTTTAAACATGATCTTTCCTGTCAAAAACAAGAAGGAAGGTATCTGAATCTACTGAAAATGAGCTTTTCTAAGCATACCACACAGGACCAGATGATGAAAAAGGAGATACAGTCTTTATTAAATGCTATACAAGACTTGTCAGTGAAATTTGACAAAATGAATACCAAACTGGACACTTTTGAGGAGAGATCTACAAAACAAATACAGCAACTACAAGAAATAATGACGCAACAGAAGTCTCAAATAGCTGACAGAGAGAGATCCTTAAATGATACTGAGGGCAGACTCTCCGAACAAGATCTTCAGCTACATTTTTTATCACAACAAAATGCTTCATTACAAAATAAAATAGAGGATCTAGAGAACAGGTACAGACGAAATAACCTTTGCATCTATGGGCTACCAGAGAAAACAGAGGGAGATTACATGGTGACTTTCCTTACTACCTGGTTACCAAAAGTTTTAAAATTGCCTGAAGCTCTTTCTTATGGAATTGAAAGAGCCCACAGATCCTTAAGAGCTGCTTCATCAACCATCAAATCAAAAAATCACTCGAGATCAATAATAGTAAAGTTTTTTACATCACAGGACAAGGAACTTCTTTTAAAATCGGCATGGTCAACTTCTCCAGTTAAATACAAAGACAACATAATCAGATTTGATAATGATTATTCTGCTGGAGTTATAACTGCAAGAAAAGAATGTCTCCCTCTGATAAAGGAATTGAAAAAAAGACAACTTAAAGTCCACTTGCTGTTCCCTGCAAGAATAAAAATATTTTTTACTGAAGGTCCTAAAACTTTTTGACACTCTGCAAGCAACAGTTTCTTATCTTTCAGCTAATAAAACCTTGGATAATGTGGAAGAAATGGATTTCTCCCAATTTGGGGTTAAGCGTCACTTAGAAAAAAATGAATGGAGCACTGCTGACAAGAAGAAGAAGAAACGATAAAAGACATATGAAAAACACAAACATTATTGTCTTCTATTTGCTCTGTAAGGCAAAAAAGTTCTTTGAAAGCATTCATGCTTTACACGTGTCAGTCTTTGAAACAATATAAATACAAGATAAGCAGGACATTTTAAGCAAGGTAACATATCTTTCTCTATTACAGTGTAAATACTTACAGTCATGATTTTTCTAACTCTAAATGATGTTTAGATAGTTCATTTATAAATTACCTGCCTTTTACTGCTAGTATAGAATATGATGTATTTACACTGACATATTAATGTGGTGTGTTTAAATGAGCATGATTCCTTTTTATATTATTTACACTAAGCTGCATGAAATATCTAAACTGATGTATTTAATACACATAATAATATATAAAAACTGATAGTAATAACTGTCAAAAAGTGCCTTGAAAAGTAATTATCTATTCTTTGATGCTAAAAGTGCCTTTTTGACTAACAAACAACTGTTTGGCTTGTATATCTGCCCTTAATGTTAAGAAAACTAATAGAAGTTTAATGAACTGGTGTTCAGTTTAAAAAAAGCCCTAAAAACTTCACTTACTTTGTTTTTGTCTTCCCAGTATGGTCACGAGGTTCTTCAGTTAGAATCCATTACAGTGTGTTAAACCTTCTAACAGCACAAAATGAAAGTAAATAGTCATGAGTGATGTCAGCACTAAAACAAGACAGTATGGGTGTGGTGTCAGCTCCTAAGCTACTTAAAGTAACCAGCACACTATTTATGAGATGGCAAAAGTGCTTTTACAGTTTTAACAAATATTAAAAGTACACTGAAGTACCTAATGAATTTAGAAGGTATCAACACATACATGACATTTTATTATATTGTAATATTTGTTATTCATTTTGAATTGTACACATAAACAGCACACAAAGCTTAAAAAGAAGTATATCACTTGGAAGAAACTGTATGAATAGTTAACACATACAGACTTTACTATAATCTTTTCTGATAAGATCACCCACGTAAATTACTATAATTTAACTTAATATTATAAAAATTTAACATATTTAAGTCCTTGACTGGAACTATATAACATATTTGTAAACACACTGCAGCTAGTGTACGCAATCTTAAGGATAGTAAGTCAATTAAGGTTCATGAATGCAGCTATGTGTTATTAGGCATTTTAAGGGTAAAAAGGAGTTGCTGTTTAATTATCAAGATACTCTGTAAATATTAAATTGTTCAAGTAGCACAATCATTAAGCAGTAATGAGCAAGAAAAAATCTCAGTCTTGCTTATGATATTGTTATATATATATATATAGGAAAGAACTGCTGAATTATAAGTATGCTTTTATTAAAGGCAAGTTATATTAATATTGAACATCCTCACTGAAAATGAATGGTTGTGTAGAGACACAGTAACTCCCATTATATAACCAAGGCTAAAGAGATTGTCTTGTATGTCTAAATTGATCAGCCTTGAACCTTAGATTGCAAATAGACATGCAACATACTTTTACTTATAATACTGAATATATATTATATAACATCACAAACGCTAAAGCCATTGTCAGCTACATCTCATATCAATCAGCATTAAAATATGATTTGAATAGCATAGGCATTTACTAACATATTGCTGTTGGTACCTGATATGCATATAAGTAACAGGTCTAATTTCTGTCTATGAAAGTAAATACCAGGCTGTGTGCATTTGTTAATTATGAAACAAGAGTGTGCTATCTATTCTTTTTAATATCCTATAGGTATGTACTTGTTAGAGACACACACATGCTGCAAAGCTGCTAGTTATTGCATATTCATTAGTATATTTCTGACTGCAGTGTTATAAATATATGGTGTGGACCACTTGAGTTGAGAATATGTCTCTATATTGGGCATGTTCTCTGTTTGAACGTTGTATATTATCTATAATATGATATGGAGTACCCTCACTAAATTCAAAGAAGCCACAATAGAAACAAATATTTATTAAAAATGGAGAATAGAAGGATGAAGAGAAAAATGAAGGAAAATGGTTGATGATCATATAAGGTTATCTTTTCCTGTGTATGTAGAAGAGTTGACAGTAATAAGTACCAAACAATTGTGTTATAGCATATTTAAAGCCTACTTTGCTTCTCATATTTTCTAACCTTACAGTTATAACGCTGCAGATAAATCCTGTAATATCATAAGGAGTATGAGTTGCTATTTGACATATGTGGTACACTAGCGATGAAATATGCCAGTGGCACTAATAAATATATAGGAATTGCTAAGAAATATAGTCTTAAACTATATAATACCAATGCCAAAAATAAATTAGTAGCATTCATACCACTAAAATATGACTTTTTGAATTAAAAGAAAACTATAATATTACTGATAAATGACAATACGAATGTAATGTTATATTCATTGTTACGGATACTTTCTGATTTAATCAACTTGTGGCAAGGTTAACTGATGCATATAATGCTTAACATTTTTTTTTTATGTATGTATGCATATATGTGTGTATGTATGTATGTGTGTGTATATATATATATATATATATATATATATATATATATATATATATATATATATATATATATATGTGTGTGTGTGTGTATGTATATATATATATATATATATATATATATATATATATATATATATATATATATATATATATATATATATATAGGTAGACCATAACAAAAAATATGATACCTTTGAATGCCACTCACACTATAAGGGAGATAGACAGCAAGCATATTATTTTTAAGATGCACAACGGTTATTGCTACACAAAAGATATATTAAAATAAAAGATTTTCCTTTACAATTTAAACAAAACCAAATAGTTAAGTATTAAATCTATGTATAGTTGTGCTGCCTTAGTGTTTTATAAAACATTAAAAATAGATAAAGACTGTATTTAAGTAATCTGTAAAGACAGATACATGCATACATAAAAGATATATAAGATACTTTTCATTATAAAGCTACCATATGGCGGGGCCGGGGGAGGATGCCGAAATGCAGACTTAGAGAGATCGCTTGAATGATTAGATCATTCAAGGATGAGATGTTTTTTTCTCATGGAGGGGTTTGGTGGTTGTTTATCTTATATTGTTCTCAGTTATCTTGTAATTTACTTTTATTGGGTGTCTATAATCTATTGTAATACTGTTGGAAGAAGAAAGAACAAGTCATTCTCTTCATGTACACACATCTACACATTGTTACGAGTATATGAATATGGATAAAAGCAAAGCTAATATAAATCCAATTGCAAAATGTATATCTCTTAATGTAAATGGTTTAAATAATAGCTGCAAAAGGGGAAGTCTTTATAGATATTTAAAGCTATGTGAAGCAACTAGTATTTTTACAGGAAACACACCTTACACAGGAAGACATAAATAAAATAAACAATAAAAATTATACAATACTAGTAAGTTCCACCTATAATCAGAAGTAAAGGGGAGTAGCAATTTTGTGGAAAAACACTACTTTAATGCCTAAAATCATAAACACGTTCCATGACAACTCAGGAATGTTTTGTCTAGTGACAATATCTATCAATGAAATATATATACATTAGTGAATATTTATTGGATACCAGGACTAGGTGTTAGAGTGGCCAAACAACACTTAGAAGACATTGTACAATATACCAAAGGCAATTTAATCATAGCTGGAGATTTCAATTACATTATAAAAGAAACTGACACAAATACTAAAACTACATGTAAGAGATCACCTTTAACAAAGTTGTTATCTGAGTTTGTTGAAACTTTTAATATAGTTGACATAAATGAGTATGCTATCCCAGATTCACTATTCTTTACACATTTTCCCATAGACATAATACATACTCTAGAATAGATAGAGTGTACATAACAAAGGATTTAACCTCTAAATAAAATAAAGTCAAGACAATTTCATGTCCATTTTTGGACCATAACACCATAACGTTTGAGATAGACTTATGTTTCAAGAGAAGGATATCAGTAACAAGAATACCATCTTACATAACAAATCTCAAAGATTTTAAGGAATTTTATATTAAAGAGACACAAACATTCCTAGATGTCAATCTTACAAAAGATGTATCTGAAATATATATATGGGATGCATTGAAAGCATACCTATATGGAAGAGCGGTGGGATGGTATAAAAATAAACAAAAACAGTGGAATAAGGAATTAATGGAATTACAGTCAAAAGTAGATAATTTAAAGCTTGATATTCAAAATGGAAACACCAACTTAATAAAAGAACTAGAAGATACTAATAAAAATACTCAGAGACGCTACACCACAAAACAATGATCAACTTAGAAAAAATTAAACTATGTTACTATTCAATGAACCCTAAAAACCAACGAAGAATAGCAAATAGGACTAAAAAGATTATTAAAACAAATCAAATCAAGGAAATACATAATATAGAAACCAAAAAGAAAGTATCTGATTTAGAAGGAATACTAGAAGCTTTTAGGCTATTTTTTCATAAACTTAATAATCAAAATGAGAAAATAGAAACACATTCAGCATTGAAAGCTTTTCTCAAAAACAATGTTAAAGTTAGGTTATTAGAGGAGCAGGTATAACTAATAGATAACCAAATAACAATGACAGAACTTAAAGCTGAAGTAAATAAGCTAAAATTAAACAAAGCTCCAGGTATAGATAATATCACCCCAGAAATGTTTAAATTACTATCAAATGAGGCTTTGCTGTTGTTATTGAATGTCTTTACATCAGTTAAAAATGGTAAAGACATTCCTCCTTCTTGGAAGTACACATTAATATCACCAATTCTGAAACAAAATAAAGATCCCAGTGAATGTTCATCATACAGACCCATTTCACTTCTTAATATAGATTATAAATTTTTATGGCAATACATGCTGCTCGAATAAAACAATTACTACCACTTTTGATAGAGGAGGATCAAACAGGTTTTATAAAAGATAGGAACACTTATGACAACATTAAAAGAATTCTTTCCTTAATTGATTATATAAATGTCACAAAAAACAAAATGAATGTTATTAGCTTAGACATAAATAGAGCATTTGATTCAGTGAACTGGGATTATCTGTGGTTAGTTTTAGAAGAATATGGCTTCTCAAACAACTTCACTTTGTTAATAAAATCATTATATGAAAAATCATTGGCTTATATAAAACTGGGATCTTGCCTGTCTAAATCTATTAAAATAACTAAGGGCACAAAACAAGGCTGCCCTCTTTCTCCATTATTGTTTGTGCTAGTCATTGAACCCTTAGCAAATAATATACGTATGGATAAAAATATTGAAGGAATACAACTAGACAACAGCCTAGAGCTTAAAATTCAACTTTTTGCTGATGATATTTTAATTACCTTAAAAATAATAATAGCAGTTTAAAAGCATTATGGGACTCAATTCAAAACTTTCAAAACTTTTCAAGTCTTAAATTTAATGAGAACAAAACAAATGTATTGCTTATAAATACTAATAAAAAAGATCTAAATAAAAAATACCATAATATATCTCTACCGATAATATAATTAAATACTTGGGAATTATAATAACTGACAACCTAGATACTACAATTGAAACAAATTATAAAGAGACCTTAAATAATATTAAAAATCTAATACAAAGATGGAATAACTTCTTCTTTTCAATGGAAGAAAGGCTTTATATAATTAAAATGATCATATTTCCAAAAATTCTTTATGTCATACAAGCTTGTTCTTTGCCACCAGCTAAATCGCACCTAAAACAATTAAATGATTTAATGGTAAGATTCCTATGGTATCCAAAAAAACCAAGGATAGCTATGAAGTATCATCTGGATGATTGGGATATAGGTGGCATAGGTTTACCAGACATAAATATATTTGCATTCATCTATTATTAAAACAATATCATTATGGCTAAATACAAAATATACATCAAAATGGAAGCTAGTTCATGAGAGAATCTGGTTAAAATCAGGATTTTTAGTAGCAAAAAAGTATACAGATTTCATACCAAACAATTTTCTATGGCTGATGAAGGAATATATGATGATACATAAGAATAAAAATATAAGTTCCAAATACATTACTTATACATTAAAAAATTTCCAAAATCTTATTAATAGCAATCCTGATATTAAAGCATGGTCATTTCTTTTATATCCAGTAGCGTACACACAAGGTAATATAATAACATTTAATATGGAAGTAGTCAACATGCTTAAAGAAAAGGGATTAATATATTGGCATCAATTGCTAAACTCTGGAAAACCTCTGACAATAGACCAGATTAAACAGAAATTAAATATGGAAGATAGTTTGTGGTTACATGTACAACAATTAAGACAGTATATATTAAGCAAACAAGAAACAATGCAACCATCAATAAGACAAAATGTTCCTAACCTTATAGAACATATAATATTACTAATGAATCAACCCATTACTGGAAAGGGATACTTATCATCTATTTATAAAACAAACAAAAAAATAAAAATGCATAATAATGACAAAATATGGAATTATTATAGATCAGTTAATGGACATGTGCCAAATGACAGAGATAAAAAACTAATTCTTCTCTCTCCAAAGCAGACATCACTTTCATTACATTGGAGACTTTTTACATGGCGATTCATACACAGATCTTATGTAACCCCTCATAAAATGGAACTTATGTTTAAGAAAAATATTGGCTGCTGGAGATGTGATTTATCAATAAAAGCAGACTGGCAACATATGTTCTACGAATGCCATTTGATTAAACCATATTGGGATAAAATAAATTATTTTCTGCAAATGGTATTCAATGATAAATTCCAGATTTCCAAATCTATTATTTTATTCAATGCACCTGTACCTGACTGTGTGCCAAGAACAAAATATCTAATCTTATGGACTCTCCTAGCTTTTGCAAGGAAGAACATTACATCAAACTGGAAATCCAAAGCTTCTCCAACTTTTAAGCAATTCATGAATATGGTGTCAACAGTATCGCAATTGGAAATGAACACTATTAAAGGAAGAACTGAAAGAACTACATCATTATACGTAGCATGGCAAAAAGTAACTGAAATACTGGAGAATAATGACTGCTGCAGATTATAATCGGGAAACAATTGTACAGAAAGTCAATTATATGTCAACAATAGACACCCTTGTAAATACTTTATTTTGGTTTTAATGTTTGATATCCGTTTAGAGGTTTTAGCCTACCTTTTTAAATAATTTGTAAATACTTCATTGTCATAAATAACCTGCATTCATGTTTTCTTGTTTTTGGAAATGAATAAAAATATTTAAAAAAAAGAAAATAGGAGTGGGAATCCTGGGACTTGGTGGAGGATCTGTAGCAAGCTACAATTTGGATTGCAGTTTTGCCCAGAGTTAGTTGTACTTGGATAACCTTGGATGCATTATGCTGAGCAACTAGCCTGGAGGTGTGGATATCCTTAATGAATATGGACACACATCCGCCTTTGGTGTTTCAGTCCAGGTTACATGGATGAAAAGTGTGGTATGAGTTATAGCCTGGTAGTGCAGGGGTTCTCTCTGGAGCTTTGAACCAGGTCTTAGTCACCGTACAGATATCAATGTTCTCCATTTTAAGGAGTGCCTCGAGTGAGTGCATTTTGAGATTTAGACTTCTAGCATTGAGTAGCATTTACCCTCAGTTTTTGCTTGCCTGTTCCTGTTACAGTGGTGAATTTGTTATTTGAACCTTGCCTAAAAAACACACTATAGGGGCAGCAAGAGCCTTAGCCAGTATCTGGAATCCCAGGGGCGACAGGTGCAAGCCATCTGTGGCAAAGCATCGTGGTCTGTCGACCATGTCATCCCAAGAAGACAGATACTGGATCCCCTTAGAATGACACCAGAAGTTTAGCCAATTGTTGAAGTCAATCATTTTGTCCTTGTATTGTGGTATCATTCAGGGCAATGGCAGAATGCTACTCAGGGATAGGGTCATACCTGCCTGGGCTATAAGATCGGAGAGCTCTTCCATGTCTCTTTTCTTGTAGTCCAGGGAGGTACGTCTCAGGTCATTCACACCAACATGGACAATGACAGATCCCTTGACTATGCTCTTACACAAAACTGCTTTACTATATATAACATGAAGCTTTTATCATGAACTGTTATATATGAAAACTGTTTTACTTTCAGTTACTTTTTCCCTTTTAGTGTCATTCTAAACATTAATTTCAAAGTGGGGTATATGGTTTACAGTCTGCCACAGGTATAACAAAGTCCACAAGTCCAATCTTTCTCAGGAACTTTATCTTGCAAAGCCATAATTTACAGATGTGACTGGTGCTTTATATTTTCCCATTTATTCACTTTCAACGTCGCTGGTCTTCTTACTGTTTAACTCCATCCCCCAACAGACTTTGATTCAAGTCCAAGGTACTCATGGTTCTTTTAGTCAACTCCTGTGCATTTCTTCTCTCTCTCATTTTCTTTTGGAACACTGGAAAAACTTTCACTGACAAAGGTGCTTTATAGTCAAAAGAATGAGAAGCAAAGTCACCTTCAGTTTGCGGGCTCACTTTTTGTTGTATAAACATTTTTTTTCTCTCCTTGGTCTGTTCTGCATCCAAAAATGTCTAATCCTCCTAGAAAAAAAATTCTGAATATAGCTGGACACAACAACTTGAATCTCACACCTGCCGCTTGATATTCCTTAAATGCTAGGAAAAAGATATCTTCTGCTGTTCTACACAGTGAACAATAATTTTCCACAAACACACTGTTGTTTCCAACTTTTAATACTTTTCTCTTCTGCCTCATTTTTATCAGGATCAATTCTTTCTGCTGGCATGATTGCATCTGTACTAATGCGGGTCTTGGCTAAATTCTCAAAGCCAGGTTTGGAGCATACATTCGATGTGTCCTTTTAATTAACAAATCCTGCTGTGGAATATCAGTCCAGTTGCTTATTTGTATTTTCATAAAATTAATACAGTCTGTTTCTTCCAGTTTCTCTGGTACAACAGAAAATCTCAGATTTTCTCTTCTAACTCTACCCTTTTTTGAAAAAAAAAAACTCTTCTTGATAAGTCTCATACTCAGCCAGCCCTTTTCTTATTTCAGTCTATGATTTGTGCAGATTTATCAGTGCATCTGAGTAGCCAGTGAAAGTTTCTTCTATTTTTCTCCAGCCTTTTGATATATTCCTTCAACATTTCATTTATTTTAATCACTTCTGAGTACATTTGACTTATCTTTCCACCAAATTCCAGGAAGCCACCACTTTATAGTCTCCCATTTATTCACTAATTTCAGTGTTGCTGGTCTTCTTCCTGTTCAAGCTGAACCTTGAATTGCATTTTGCTGAACAGCTGCATAAAGATTCTTCTGAGCCAATATTTTATTTTCATCTTTTCTGGTTGATTTTCTTTCAAATTTTCTAAAAATTTCTTTGCTGGCATCCAGGTAGTGTGTTTACTAGCCAGTAATTAAATTTCACACAAGCTGACAATATCACTGGCTATTAAATTCTCAATTTCTTTTTTCACATAGGGAGAGCTGAAATTAAGCTGTTGAGTACTGGGCAGCCATCTTGGAAGTACATCTCATTTATCTGTCGATGGAGGTTTAGTTCCTTTACCAGAGTATTTGAGGTAACATTAGTTCTGCAAAGGAATAGGAGGTCAAATAGGGCTGAATCTTTCATGGCTTGAAAGGCTAGACACAAATCCTCACAGAGCAGTCTGTAAAAGACTGAGTACAAATAAAGGGCTGCAAATCTCTCCTGATAACTAAGATTTTAAAGCCACTGATAATCTCTAAGGACCCTCAAGTTGTGTGATATTTTTTGACAATTATATGCCAAAATATGCATTATATTCAGTAACAGGTCTGATGAGATACAGGTAACAAGGAATTAAGACTTCTTTCTAGTGAAGATGCCTTTGGAAATGAGATGAGCCAGATAAAATGCTTTAAAAACTACTGTGGAGACAATGGTCAAATAAGAAACCCATGTTGGAGCAACTGAATCTCAGCTGAAGAGCAAATAACACCTAGTTTGCAAACCTAGCCAACCATAAGTCAGGAGTGCTGGGCAGAAGATCTGAGAAATAGATGCCAAATAAGAGGAGGCCAAAACTGAGTTCTATGTTAACTTTTTTTTTTGCTTTCAGAAGTGACAACTGCAACTCTAACTTCATGGATTCTGTCAGACAACCAGTTAGCTACCCACTGCACAATATAAGGATTTATATTCAGATTTAAAACTCTATTAATAATGCTTGGATAGGGAGAAGTGTCAAAGGCCACCACAAATCAACTAGTTCCACAGATACTACAACAAGGGATCTAAATCTCCACCAACAGATAAATAAAATGAGGTGGAGAGATAGGTTCATTACACAATGCCTTTCATACCTCTATAATAGACCCCCCCCCAACTGCAAATTAAGCTTTGTGATACATTATCTTCCTTTAAATGGAAACTGGATTTCATGGGTATGTACAAATCTACTTCTAGATTGACTAGCTTGGCCCTCCTCAAGAGGAGAGGAGGTTCAGTCTATGGGTGAGTACAGGCACAATCTAAATAACCACAAGACTCAATTGTCTTGACTTTCCTATCAGTCACAGGCCACCCCTTTACACTTGATCTTTTGTGTTTGTGTGGTTTAATTAGTTCCCTCTGAATTACATATCTGAGGTATTGTACCTTAATCATTCCTACCTTATACTTCAGAGCATTAATAGTAAGTCAGCCCTACCTTAGAATGGTGGGAAACCCATAAATCTGAATGATGGCAATCTTATCCAGATGGACCAAAGTATATGGTTGGTGAATCTTTAAAACTGCTCCAGTAATTTCTGGAATATGGATGGAAGCCTGTGGAGACCAAATGGGGAGGGAGGTATTCAAAAAACAATCCATCTGCCATAGAACACACAGCTTTCTCCTTAATTTCTTCAATTAATGGGGTAAGTCAGTAGCCCTTTGTGAAATCTAAGGTAGTTAGGACACGAGCCTTCAAGAGCCACTCTATCAGTTCATCTACAAAGGGTACAGGATCAAACTCTATAATGACTTCAGAAAACTCAAGTGTATCTCAAGGTCAGACTGCACAGTCCAGTTTTGGAACTAGTACAATAGGGCTGTTCTAGCCACTAGTTCACTCTTCAATTGACCTAACATCATTGTTTTATCTCCTCTCTGACTACTAGTTTCTGGGCTTCTGGTAATTTACAGACTCTTAATGTTTCCCCAGAAGTGCACCTATTTGATGTTTAATAAGAGTTATCCTTCCCAAAAACCCCGATGCCCTTGTTCTTGAGATGGAAAGCTTGACCCTCTTGGTTTTGAAATGTTTTCATCCACCACCACTTTGGAAATGGATATCATTTGCTTTTCTTGTTCACATCTCCTGACCGCTGTTATCATACTCACCACACTTACTTGCATCTCCCTCCAGGGCTTTAAAACATTCCCTTAATTTGAACTGTTAATAGTGGCAGTCTGCATTTAAAGTGGAACAGCCTTACAAGACTTTCTGCAAATATATAGAGCTGAGTATATTTTTCTGTATTTTTCTGTATTATAGAGCTAAATTGTTGCTTAGATATCTGTTGTCTTAGTGTTCTGCAAATATACAGAGATCAGTATATATATTTTGGGTTTTATAATTTGCAGTCTGATTCCTCACATCACTGTTGAAACTTTCTTCCCCACCCCACCCCTCATTGTGGTTTCTATTGCTTGTGTGTTGTTAACTCAAGGTTCCCTTAATTTGAACTGTTAATAGCAGCAGTCTGCATTTAAAGTGGAACAGCCTTACAAGACTATCTGCAAATATATAGAGCTGAGTATATTTTTCTGTATTATTCTGTATTACAGAGCTAAATTGTTGCTTAGATATCTGTTGTCTTAGTGTTCTGCAAATATACAGAGATCAGTATATATTTTTGGGTTTTATAATTTGCACTCTGATTCCTCACATCTCTTTTGAAACTTTCTTCCCCACCCCCATTGTGGTTTCTATTGCTTGTGTGTGTTGTTAACTCAAGGTTCCCTTAATTTGAACTGTTAATAGCAGCAGTCTGCATTTAAAGTGGAACAGCCTTACAAGACTTTCTGCAAATATATAGAGCTTATTATTCTGTATTATAGAGCTAAATTGTTGCTTAGATATCTGTTGTCTTAGTGTTCTGCAAATATACAGAGATCAGTATATATTTTTTGGGTTTTATAATTTGCACTCTGATTCCTCACATCTCTGCTGAAACTTTCTTCCCCACCCCCCATTGTGGTTTCTATTGCTTGTGTGTGTTGTTAACTCAAGGTTCCCTTAATTTGAACTGTTAATAGCAGCAGTCTGCATTTAAAGTGGAACAGCCTTACAAGACTTTCTGCAAATATATAGAGCTTATTATTCTGTATTATAGAGCTAAATTGTTGCTTAGATATCTGTTGTCTTAGTGTTCTGCAAATATACAGAGATCAGTATATATTTTTGGGTTTTATAATTTGCACTCTGATTCCTCACATCTCTGTTGAAACTTTCTTCCCCACCCCCTCATTGTGGTTTCTATTGCTTGTGTGTTGTTAACTCAAGGTTTCCTTAATTTGAACTGTTAATAGCAGCAGTCTGCATTTAAAGTGGAACAGCCTTACAAGACTTTCTGCAAATATATAGAGCTTATTATTCTGTATTATAGAGCTAAATTGTTGCTTAGATATCTGTTGTCTTAGTGTTCTGCAAATATACAGAGATCAGTATATATTTTTTGGGTTTTATAATTTGCACTCTGATTCCTCACATCTCTGTTGAAACTTTCTTCCCACCCCCTCATTGTGGTTTCTATTGCTTGTGTGTTGTTAACTCAAGGTTCCCTTAATTTGAACTGTTAATAGCAGCAGTCTGCATTTAAAGTGGAACAGCCTTACAAGACTTTCTGCAAATATATAGAGCTGAGTATATTTTTCTGCATTATTCTGTATTACAGAGCTAAATTGTTGCTTAGATATCTGTTGTCTTAGTGTTCTGCAAATATACAGAGATCAGTATATATTTTTTGGGTTTTATAATTTGCACTCTGAATCCTCACATCTCTGTTGAAACTGGTTACCCCACCCCCCACTCTCCCTGTTCTTGAACACTCCCCCAGTCCCATCTCTTTACTGCATTCTACCTAATAAACCCTTTCTGCACTTGCTTTTAGTCCTTTTTAATTTAATTACATTTTTTCAAACTGTGTGTGGACTAATATTGCTACATACTCAAGTATGCCAGCTTGCACTGCATGTGAATTGTTTTTACTACTGTTTTTGCTACTTTTCTGAAAAAAAAAATTGTAAGCCTGTTTCCTACCTTTCCTGTAATTAGTGTTCCAGATACAGATTTGCTGTATCCAGGACTATTTGTAAGCTTCTGAGCCCCCAAGCCTTTCTGTGTTGGAGGGAAGTCTTCTAGCTTATCAGTGGGAGTGGTAAGCACTAGGTAACCTGTCTACCACATAGGGAGTGGTTCTGGCCCAGAATTTGTAGTTATTGGCCGTTTGGGCGGTCTTCCATCTCTCTCAACTTTCTGATTTGAAGGCCTGCATTTGCACTTGTTTCTGTCCTGTAACTCCTGGGCCCATCTCATTTGCTCACTCAAAAAAAAAAAATCTGCTTTCACTGTATTTGTGTTTCTTCCTACTTTATTTTGCTTTTGCATCATCTTAAAAGTACTCAATTGTATTTATTACTGCTTGGTGTAACTCATTCTAAGCCTTTTAGTTTAAGCACTTGGGCTTCAGACCAGTTGTTTTACATTAGGAAGGTTTGTGGTCTGCACTGTGGTGGCAGGACAGGTAGCTTACATCCTTCTAAGTTGGGAACTGCTGATTGAGGGCTCAGTGTCTGTTATTCTAAAAGTGTATTAATTCTGGTTTAAGCACTTGGGCTTCAGGCCAGTTATTTTACGTTAAAGGGGTTCGTGGTCTGCACTCTTGTGGGAGGAGAGGCTGGACTCTGCCCTTCTGAGCTGGGAATTTCTGGTTAAAGGCTTATAGTACCTGCATATTTGAACTGCTTCTTACTGAAATTGGTACACCTTGTTTGCTGTAGCATAGACTAGATCCAGGCCTGCTGAATCTAGCTTTATTTGTATAACTTGAGCACTAATCCAGGCATTCTTTAAAGTATTCAATTGTATTTATTACTGCTGGGTAGTAATTTGATTAAAGTGTAGCTATCATTCTAAGTCTTTTGGATTAAGCACTTGGGCTTCAGACCAGTTGTTTTACATTAGGAAGGTTTGTGGCCTGCACTGTGGTGGCAGGACAGGTAGCTTACATCCTTCTAAGTTGTGAACTGCTGATTTAGAATAACAGACTCTGAGCCCTCAAAGTGTATTAGTTCTGGTTTAAGCACTTGGGCTTCAGGCCAGTTATTTTACATTAAGAAGGTTTGTGGTCTGCACTCTTGTGGGAGGAGAGGCTGGACAATGCCCTTCTGAGCTGGGAATTTCTGGTTAAAGGCTTATAGTGCCTGCATATTTGAACTGCTTCTTACTGAAATTGGTACACCTTGTTTGCTGTAGCATAGACTAGTTCCAGGCCTGCTGAATCTAGCTTTATTTGTATGCTGCTTGTTTGTTTGCTTGTTATTTCCCTGAAACGCTAATTCCACCTAAAACGCAGCTTTTCAGCGCTTCTGTGGATCCCTAGTGATATCTGCATTGCTTACTGTACTTATTTCCTTGTTTCACTTGAAAGAAAGTTACTGTTTGTCGTTTTTGCATTTAAGTTACCTGGCACTTGCTCACTAAAGCAATTATATAAGTCAGCACTAAAATATTAAAAGCACTACACCCTCACAAACTCCCCTTGAGTACCTTGTTCCCCATTGGCCCTTTTTTCAATTATAAAGGAATTCCCAATACTATTCTAGCATGTCCAAAGGTCAGTTGTCAATCTCCTCTTCGGTCCAGCTGGTGAATCTGGGAATCTTGAGATAATGTTACAACTGCCTCATGTACACAGACAACCCTCTCCTCCTCCCAACAAATTCCAACACATGAGAGATGCAACCATATAGCCATACTGGAGGCTAAGCTCTCTCAACTCAGTACTGGCGAAACCAGTCAGGAGGAGAAGGAAACCACACTCACTGCAATTCCAGTCTCACATAGACCTACCACGACAGCAAACCAAACACATAAACACACAAAAACATACTCAGAGGCTCTAAATAAAAATCTACCTAAGCAGCAGAGACCTCCAAAGCAGACACCCAAGCAACCACTACCCCAAAACAAAGCACGTGCAACACATAGCTCACAAAGCCAGTGTGCCGAACAATCACAGCCCTTAAGGCTAAACAACACACCTGATACACTTGTAATAGGTGACTATCGTCAGGCACACTGACGTCCCGCTCACCAGGCTGAACAAGGAGAAGGTCACGGTGAGCTGCCTGTCGGGCGCTAGGATCCGCCACATAACACAAGCACTCAGGTCACTCCAAGGCAAGTACAAATATGACTCAGTCATTGTCCATGCTGGTGTGAATGACCTGAGACTTACCTCCCTGGACTACATGAAAAGAGACATAGAGGAGCTCTCTGAGCATGTAGCCCAGGCCGGTATGAACCTGACCTTGAGTAGCATCTTACCCTCACCAAGAATGATGCCACAATATGAAGACAAGATGATCAATTTCAACGATTGGCTTAAGTATTGGTGTCATTCAAAGGGGATCCAATGCCTGTCAGCCTGGGATGACATGCTCGACAAGCCACGATGCTTTGCTAGGGACGGCTTGCACCTGTCACCCCTGGGCTTTCGGATATTGGCAAAGGCTCTTGCTACCCCCATAGTGCCTTTTTTAGGCAAGGCTCAAAAGACAAACCCACCTCCATAGGTATCACAAGGGATAAGAAACTAAGAGTAATGCTACTCAATGCCAGAAGTCTAAACCTCAAGATGCATGCACTCAAAACTTTCCTTAGCATGGAGAACATCGATATCTGTGCAGTAACAGAAACCTGGTTCAAGGCTCCCGAGTGCACCCCAGCACTACCAGGTTAAACCTCATACCATGCTTTTTTGGCCCCAAAACTTGGACCGTACCATAAAAGGAGGGGGAGTATCAATATTCGTCAAAGATACCCACACCTCCAGGTTGGTGGCACAGCATGAAGCATCAGAGACTATCCATGTGCAACTAACAGTGGGTAAAACTGCCTTCCAGTTTATAGCCTGCTACAGACCACCCTCCCAAACCCAGGAACCCAACTCGGCCTTCCTGAGAACACTGGAAAATATGAAGGTCTCTCCAAACACCATTATATTGGGCGACTTCAACTACCCAAACATAGACTGGAAGCATTACTCTAGCTCCAACACCCTAGCCCAAAGGTTCCTAGAATTTATAAACTCAAATGCTATGGAACAACTTGTTACCACTCCCACAAGAGGGGAAAACATACTGGACCTGATCATCACCAACATGGGGACTCTATGCTCCAGACCAGAAGTGTATCCCTCACTGGTAAGATCAGACCATAAACTAATCTCTCTGGATATTCACATCCCGACTCCACCCCCTGCCCTGAAAACCACAGTGAAAAACTTCTCTAAAGCAAATTTCACACTCCTCAAAACCCAGGTGGAATCCTTCAAAGCCCCCGAGACTGTGGAAAATACGGCCCAGACCGCAGAATCCTTTATAAACGCATTCTATGAACACCTTCAGGAATGCATGGATCATGCAAACCCAAATAAAACCAAGACCCAATCCTCCAAAGGCAGACGTCCTGTCTGGTGGACCCCAGCCATAAACAAACTATACAATAGAAGGAAGAAGCTACTACATGATAGAGCAAAATCCCAAAAAGGGAAGGCATCTCTGATCAGTATTAGCAAAAAACTACGGGCACTCATAAAATCGTCTAAGGCCAGCTTTGAGAGAAAAATTGCACAGGACACTAAGGATAATCACAAGGCTTTCTTTAGTTATGTTAGGAACCTGGGTGGGAATTCCCAGATATGCTCAGAATTAGTCCAAAATGACAAAAAATACACCGAACCCACACACATTGCCAACATCCTAGCTGACAGGTTCAGCGCAAACTCCCCCCCTAGATACACAAGAAAAGGGAAAATATGTAACCCAGCAGAGTGCTGCCCCCCTGACATCTCAGATGCTCAAGTAAGAGCTGCCCTCTCCAAAGCAAAAAACACAGCATCAATGGGACCAGATGGTGTCCCGGGCTGCATCCTACATGAACTCCAAGAAGAGCTAAACCCAAACATAAAACTACTGTTCAATCTCAGCCTTACTACAGGATATGTACCCAAAGAGTGGCGTACAGCAACAGTGGTCCCTCTCCACAAAGGTGGTGCCTCAATGGATCCTGGAAACTATCGCCCCATAAGCCTGACTAGCTTGGTCTGCAAAGCTATGGAAAGGATCATCATGGACCTCATAAATAAAGATATTGGGGACCTACAGACACTGGATCCTACCCAGTTCGGCTTTGTTAAGGGCAGATCCTGCCTCTTAAACCTGGTTGATTTCTTTGAAACAGTCACCAAGGCCATTGACGAGGGGAAGGTGGTCCACACAGCCTACCTGGACCTTGCAAAAGCCTTCGATACAATACCTCATTCTGGCATTATAGATAAGCTCACCAGCTTAAATATAAACCCCTATGTCACTAGATGGGTTGCAAACTGGCTCAAGGACAGAACCCACATGGTTAGAATTGCTGGAGCCATGTCAGACTCCAAACCAGTTACAAGTGGTGTCCCACAAGGCTCAGTCCTGGGACCTCTCTTGTTCGGTATATATTTCTCGGAGGTACAGGCCAACACGGAAGGACTGTGGCTGACTAAGTTCACAGATGACTGCAAACTGGGTGCCATAATCGACTCTCTAGCCAACACAAGCATCCTCCAAAAGGGCCTCATGGAAACAGACAACTGGTGCCAGAGCCATGGCCTCAAGCTAAACGCCAAAAAGTGTATAGTCATCCCCTTTGGCAAAAACAACGTGCCCACAAATTACCACATAAGTGGTAATCCATTAAGTACAGAAGAAGTAATTAGGGACCTGGGGACCCAAGTTGATAGCAATCTCTCATTTGACAACCACGTGGCCAAAGTAGTTAGAAAAACATTTTATATAGCCCACCTAATCATGAAGGAATTCACATCTAGATTAGGGGAGGTCATCGTGCCTCTTTACTCATCCCTCATCAGGCCCATAATTGAGTACAATGCCCCTTTTGGGATGTACCTTACCAGACACCTGCAGCAACTGGAAAGACCCCAAAAGTACCTCACCAAGAGGATCATAGGGCTCAAACAGATGCCATATGCTGCCCGGTTAAAGAAACTCCAGCTCTACTCAGTGGCATACCGCCTGCTCAGAGGCGATCTGTGCCTGACGTATAAAGCCATGTCCAACCCGGAATTAATGGACATGCTGCACCTCAGAAAATCCAAATCCCATCGAGCTACGCGCTCAAAAGACTTGAACCTCAGCACTGAAATAAATAGGACATGCTGGAGGGACAGATTCATAACCCAGAGGCTCCCTTCACTCTGGAATAAAATCCCAGTCCAGGTTAGGAGTCCCTCATTGACTCTCTTAAAGAGGAATCTTGATGAGTGGATGGGAGATCGTAGGTTTACCCCGGGTATCACTTCTGTGTCACTGTTAGACAGAGGCACAGTATACTAACCTCAAAAAAGGGCATAACAAAATTAATTTAAAATGGGTGGCGAAAGCCATACACACTCTGGCTAGGCTTATAAATGCCCTAGAGCAGATAGCCTAGTATGAACCTATGAACATATATATGGCAAATTTGCTTGATACTCTTGTCCATTTGTTTTACTTTGTAATTCACCTGTTTAGTTATCTTAAATAGCAGGAACTTGTTTTCATTTTCAGTTGTAAGGACTGGAAATAAAGTTGGTCTCCCATCTGAAATCCTGTGTTGTAGACATTTTTGTTATAGACTCCTTGATGGATAGCTTGCCATCTCCATGGGTTTTCACACAATGTGAATCACCACTTTCACACACTGCTGTATATCTACATAATACACTTGAAATGTGTCTTTTTCCTTCCATATGTCTTTCACAATACCAATAGCTCTCCGGAACATCTACCATATAAATCAATTAAAAGGCATTGAATTTAATAAAGACTCAGTACCTCCTCCTTTCTGAAAACTTTCAGTATTGTAACAGACCCATTCTTTCCCATCCTTTTAATAACCTTTCTTATCATAAATTGTAGAGTCCTATTAAACCACTCTTCCAAACTGTTATGGTTCTCAGTTGTTTTACTTAAGATGTTTTATCAGTATCCCTAGCTGGGGAAAAAGGAAACATCAACTGCTTAGCAACTGCTTTAGCATTGACTAAGGAGAACAGCTTCAGGGAACCAATCAATGTAGTCCTGCACCACCAGTATATACTGATTTCCACTGCTGTCCCACATTATCAACAGTAATTATTTCAAATGGAGCTTGTTATAGGCAATGGATTTAAATAAATCCTGTATCCCAGGTTAGGGCTGTCCATTGGCATTCAGATCACCAGGTACAATAGTTTTCAATTTCTTAAAAACATGGCACAAATAAAACCTGGCTATAACCTTTACTTTGGTTTTATCCATAAACCACAGGTAGGAGCCACTCCAAAAAGAAAAAAAAAACTTTATTTTCTCTAGCGCCTCGGCTTAGACACAGCTTTCAAGGAGTACTCCTTGAAGGCTGTGTCTAAGCCAAGGTACTAAAGAAAAAGTTTTTTCTATTTTTGGAGTAGCTCCTACCTGTGGTTTTTGGATTTTACTTTCTCAGGTGTAGTTTTTGTTTGGTTTTATCCATGCCTAACTGGTGAGGAAAGCAAGGCCTTCTGCTTCATGAAATTCAGAAGGAAAGGAGAATCTCAGTATATCTAGCCTCTAGCTAAATGAGTCAAGCTTCAAATGGGCCCAGTGAGAAAATGAAGCATTAAGCTGTGCCAGGGAAAACTTCTAGGGATAACAGGGAGGATGCTCCTGATGGATTTCCACCAGCTTATTCCTTCATTATAATGTAGAATGACCTTGTCTATAAGGTTGCAAAGGAGAAAGAGGAGACTGTACACCAGTTGTTGGTACCAACGCTTTTCAAGAAAATTCTCATGAAAATGACAAAAAATCATGTAAAGGAAGTTCCATGTCCCACTCTTCTGAAAGGAAAGGTAACTTACTAAAATGCTCTAAGGCATTCTCCTTAGTAATTCTTGCCTCATGGTTCTTCACTATCCTTCATCTTAATGTGTAGTTTCAACCTAATTTAGATTCTTAAGACCTTGCCTCCTCTTTGGATGATTGGTGCCCCCAATCACTACAGCGCAGCTCTCTAGTACAGGGGCACTGCCACCCTCAGACTGATCTACTTCTTAGTCTTCCCAGGACCCTCTGTTGTTACCCTGAGTCCTCCATGCCATCTACTTTCATACGGGTGTAGGCTAGAAGGGGTGACTCTATCCTGTGGACTGGTGAGCTACCTTTGTTTTCATTCTAATTCAGGGACTATGCTGGGCTTCCTAGCATTGTCCTCTTACCATTGCTTTAACAGATTCTTGAAAGGGAAGTCATCTCCAGTTATTACATCATGGGTGAAACATAGAACCATGAAATTTACCATTAAAATTGTATAAGTATCTTTAGTAATCTATTGTATGTACCTAGTATGTTTGTTTGCTTATAGAGCTTTTCTCTATTGTATGTACCTAGTCTGTATGTCTATTTTTTGGAGCTTTTCTCCCCAGGACTCCATTGAAAATGGGTTCTTTTGGCCCAATGGACTATCCTGGTAAACCAACTGCAAATAAATAAATAAATAAAATGTCTTCCAGCTGCAAGACTCACAAACTGGACTTGCTCTTTCACTCATGTAAGCAAGTAATATTTTCTCCTTATAGATACACAGTACATCAATACACTTTCATGAGCTGACCTTTCTCTTAAAAATGGATTGTATCTTCACTTAAGTAATCATACCGTCAGAGTTTAATAGTCCCAGTAGTTCTAGTCTAGCTTAAGTACTTTATCATCTTCACAGTAGGAGAATGTGGTCACCAGCCAGGTCACAATGCAATCATATTTGGTAGCCTCTTCACCCCCCCCCCTCAACTGCACTTAATATGACTTCGCTTATCACATCTAAATAAAAGGATTGAAGACACGATCCCTTCCGTTTTATTCATGGTTTTCTCATCTACTTTAACATATTCTTTCAAAGCATAGTATCTCTTCTACCAAAGTTAAAATGCTATTGGAATCCCATCGGTCCACTTGGCACATTCACTTTGTAATGACTGGTGACAAAGATGTTTCAAATCTATTACAATTTCCATCATTACTTCCTTGCTGCTCACACCCTCTGAGTCGTCAACATTTCACAACATGCTCTAAAACAACTGTACCCTTACTATTTTGCTTCTATAAGATGATTCACTCATGAAATTTAAGGGAGTGAGTCTCTGTGGTGACACCTATTATTTCTAATCAAAAATCACTACAGTCTGAGCTAGGAATGTCCATGTACACTGGGGAGGGGGAGGTAAGGATCCCTATGAGATAGACTGCCACAATCTAAGCCTAGTTGGAACAATTGCAAATCTCCTGGTTGGCTACTATTTCAAACGTTACCCCTATAGGCATCTAGGCACTACTGAGAGGCTTGAGCAGGTACATGGTACCTAGTTGCACCATGAATTTGACTAACCATATCATCCCCTAAGCAGTGGTAGCAATCATCTGTAGTCATTCCATGGTGATCATAAAGTCATCTACTCAAGGACAGGAACACTTCTGGATTGACTCTAGGGACTCCACAACTATTTAGTTCAATGTCAGCAGTGCAAACTTTTTCTGACTTGCCATGTAGATAATTCATTGGCAATGTTAGGTGGAAATCAAAAGAAAAAAACTGAAGCTGCTCACCACCACATCTACAAAGATGTGAAATTTTCAGAACTGAACATAAAAAAACTGTGAAAACCCCCTTTTTTGTATAGCACAAAACAGTCTCTGACTTTCCCCCAAAAATGAAACCAGAGAGAATTTAAACATTATGAAGTGGTATAGTTGCAATACAATATGCAGTTCAGCCCTTTAGCTGATTTAGTGGTGGATCTCAGCTTAGGTGCATGATGTACTTCCCATGACTGACCATTTTCAAAATTTCACCCTCTGGTGAACCTGTATTAACACACAGAGTTTCTAGAAAGTAAGTCTTTCTATGGAATGCATAAGCCATACAACACCAAGTCCACAGATATAGTTTTTACACTCAGCATCTTTTAGTACTGGGGCATTCACTAGTTGAGCAGTCTTTTACCAGAATCGTTCTGGTCGGGCAACCTCCAGAATTCCATTACCAGTACTTCTGTCAGCCATCAAAGAGTTCACACTGGTCTCCCATATCACAAATAACTGCTCTGGCCTTGGTCCAGCTCTCCTTTACAAAAAGTACTCTACAGTCCTCAATGTTCCCAAATAACTTCTCCCATGCTAAAATGACTCTGACCTTTAAAAGGCACACATTAACAGTTGACCTCAAACACCTGAAATCAAAGTATCTTTAGCATAAAGGGACTAGCGCCCATTCCTTTGCAAGTGCATGCTTCTGTATAAAATCTATTCTTTCCCTAGAAAGTACTCCAACAAACCAAACCTAAGTAGCAATTCATTTAAATGTCCCCGTCTTGGTCTTTTTTTAGTCTGTTGACCATTCCCTGTAGAACCATCACTATATACACACACAGGTGCCCTGCATTTAGTCTAAATGCAGATTTGTCAACATCTGTTGTAACATGTCAATATTTTGGAGGTCAACCTATGAGCTACTTGACTAAAGTAAGTAGACCAGCATATGTATATATACACACAAAAGTTTTGGGGGTAAGCTAAGTGTTAGTTAGGGTTATCCTTAAATTGCCTTTTGATTATGATGTTGGACAAAGAATCTGTAAATAGGTTATATGCACAGTATGATTGGTACATTAGGAAGATCAGCTGGTAAATAAACAGGGGGGACTGTCTTGCAGACAGGACTCCTTTAGGCACACCTTTACGAAGCAGTATATTGTTGGAGATGGCACAATTTATGACACAGAATGTCCTGTCTTAGAACACATTTAACCCATGGGTGAATATAACAGTCCTGCATGCATGAGCAAATGAGAGTAGGTTGTGGTCTCTCAGGTCAAACACATTTGTGAAATCAATTAAAACAGCTCCTTTAAGACCTTCCTAGTTCACATTCATTAGGATGTCACCTGTGAGGATAAAAGGGTACCTTGGTGTTTCTGCCAGCCCAGAATCCATGCGTATGGTCAATAGCATCTGACTGGGTTTTAGATAATTGCAGATCAAAGAATAAATAATTTCAAATAGTTCACCAAGGGTTGGAAGAATGGAGATTTGTTGCAAGACTAATTGAGTTAGGTTTGGGGGATATTTGAATAATAATAATGGTTTGTTCCCAGAGTGCGATCAGAATCTTTTGAAGAGGAAATTTTAGAGGATTTTAATGAAATGTAGGATGTGATCTTTGCAGAGGATAATGAACCAGGCAGGTAGATCATCACAACTTGTTTGGGCATCTTGATATATTCCGTCAAGCAGAGAGGATTGAAACAAGTTGATTGTGCTCTTTGGGTGAGTTTTGTGATGGGCATTACAAAATAATTCAGAGAGGAAGGCAGCTGGGGATATAATTCATTTTGTTGCCCTTGTGAGAATTTTTGATGTTCTCTGACTGTAATGTAGTTATTCAGTTTCCAAAGTGTTTAGATTTGGGAAGTAGGTGTTTTTGTGAATTTTACAGACACAAAGGTTTATGTCACCTAGTAGTTTATTGGTATAAGTGCCTTAGTAGTATGTACTGTTTGTTTTGCAATGTACAGGATTATTTTAAAATTTTCCAGGCTTCATCTCCAAGTTTAAAAAGGCTAAGTAGTTCCTTAGTGAGCTACTGCATTTTTTTTCTTTGTTTTAAAAAAGTCAAGTTACTTTAGAGAAGTATTTAACCAGACAGAGTAGAATAAGTTGAAGGAATTTACAACAAGTGAGGCATCAAGTATGACAGTCATAAGAACCAAAACAGTGTAAAAAACTTGTGTGTGTGGAAGAGCTTCAATCCATATATATCTAATCACTGTATATTAATCAGATCAGATAATGGTAGTAAAAGTAGCACACAAACAAGTAAAAAAATAATAATAAAAAATATATAATTAAAATATTATGCAGAATTACTAAAGCCGAAAGAGACAAAGTATTCGAAAGTAATCCAAGTAGGGTAGGCAGTCTGTTCCATTTGAAAATCCTTTATTAAGTACACAGACAAGCAATCCAAGTAAAACAAAAATAAGAGTAATAGTTTCCTCACAAACTTTCTAACTATATATATATATATATATATATATATATATATATATATATATATATATAATTTTTATCAGGCAAGGGAGTGGTTTATTGTGCATAAAACAAAGTGTTATTTGTATACATGTTAAATTCACATTCCTTCCCCCATCAGTGTGACATTCGAGCTGCTTCCGCCCTACTTAGCTGTCATAATAATATAACCCTTATGTACTTTAAATAAAATTAATAATGATGTGGTACCTCTTATTTAACCAAACTATTAAGTAGATTATTAAGTCTGTGATTTTATCAAAGACAATATATTACATGGCTGGAAATATATAAACCTTAGTCCATTTGGCAATCAAAAAATATATATACATATACACTTTGCGTGTAAAAAATCCATTGTAAAAATCATATTCTATTTTCATAACCTATTGTTAAAGATCGCTTTTGTCCTTCTAGACTTCTTCAGGTCTGTGTACAAGAACCCTAAAAACTATCTATAAAAATATTATTGTATAATTAGTGTTGTTATTAAATATCATTGTGAATAAAATGGAAAAAAGAAAAAGAAAAAATGTGTGATGATGGAAACAAAATATACACAAATTACAACTGATTTAACGTGGTATTTAAAACCAACTGGAAGAGTAAAATAAAATTAGTCATGTACAATTACGTATATAACCTCTCAAAAAATGATAACCGTCAGCTCCCATAAAAGACTGGAGCTTAAGAAACTATGGGATTTCATCTTCTCACTCCTAGATGAGGTATAACTGGGTCAGGCTACCCTATCCCATGTCGATAGGAAATCTCTACTAGATTCTTGAGGTGTTTTGAGAGTTCCCATCATTTTATATTTTCTTCTCTTATCTATTTCTTTTTTTGTTTTTTTTGTTTTTTTTTATAAGATACATAGATAGGCGGCTTCATAGTTCATGGTTGAACAGGTGAACACATTGGCACTTTGTATATAGTTATACTTGTTTTCCTTTAAATAGTAGTTTGACTTGTTAATTTCCTTTTTGTATGTATTGTTTGAATTTTCACAGTGCTTATGCATTCTTTCATCTTGTTAACTTCTTGATTTTTGTGATTTTGTTGTTGAGTTACTTAAAATTACAATAAAGATTATTTGGGAAAAAAAATTAGTCATGTAAACAATGTGGCAGCTTTCTAAGTTTCAGTACACTTTTAAGTGAACAGTAATAGTTCAGTCCAGGCTTCCTAAGAGAGTTCAACTTTAATTGCCACACTGATGGGGGAAGGGATGTGAATTTAACATGTATACCAATAACACTTTGTTTTACACACTATAAACCTCTCCCTTGCCTGATAAAAAGTACAAATATATATATATATATATATATAGTTAGAAAGCTTGTGAGGAAACTATTAAATATTAATTATTAAGATGAGTTTAAGTTTGCTACTTCTACAACCATTGTTTGATCCGATTACTATACAGTGATTAACTAGATATATATGGATTGAAAATCTTCCACACACAGAAGTTTCTTGCACTGTTTTGCTTTTGTACCCACTATACTTGTGTAGTGGGTTGTTTGAGACTTCGGGGATACCATGGATATTACTTGTTTTTACAGTTTTAAGAAACCAATTAATAGTGGCGGTCTTTATTTAGAGTGCCATTATTTTCGCTCTTTAAGGAGAGAAGACTGTGGGAATTTGTAAATGGTAATAATAGAGAATGTAATGCTATAGGTATCACTTAGGAGCATGTAGATTGACAGACGTGATGTGTTTAGTGGAGTTGGTAATGAGATCTAGCCAGAAATGTTTTCAGGATTTAAAGTTTGGTCATTTGGCTTCTTGAATTGTTTTGTCAAGCCTATGTTAGTTACACAGATGAAGGCAGGGATTTTTAAAGGTTAATGAACTCCCCAGAATGAACAGATGCCTTGATATTTTCTATATATATATATATATATATATATATATATATATATATATATATCTTCTTCTCCCCACACAGCTGACCATCAGTACATCCCGGTATCTCCATCAATTGTTGGGCCTACCTTCCCTTTATGAGCTCCCTAGATTCAATTAGATAGGGTTGAGGCAGATGCAGAGCTTAAGTAGTCCTGGGACCAATCCTCAAATTACTGCAGTGAGGAGTTTTTACACTTTTGACCTGACATCCCTGTCTTACACACACAACACCCTGCATGGCCATGCAGTGGGTGGACAGTGCTGATCTACTCCTAACTTCTGTAAGTAGCTAATACTGGCTCCTCAGCCTTCAACAGGAAGATCTACCTGCTTCATGTGCCTGTGCACATGCCCTCAAGACTGGTGTACCCATCCTCCACTGACACCCAAGCCACTAATAGTACGGCTTTATCATTCAACACCACAATGCTGGCTACACAGGATGCTTTTTGGAATGCCATTTAACAGGTGCTTGAATTTATGGTGCTGAAAGGAGGAAGACAGGCCTGAGCTGGTACTGAAGGCATTATTACATCCTGGAAAGTGATTAAGAATAGGGTTACCTGTGTTGCCCCATGATTTAGTGAAAGCAATAAAGAAAAGGCCATTTGTGACCAGGAAAACACTTGTTTGTGATATATATTTTCTTTTAATGCTTCCAGTGTACAGTAGAAGTCATTGTCATTGTTTGGATTGTTAGGGATCTGATTGAGAGCCACAGTTACTGGCTTTGGATGAGGATCATGTTAATTATTGTAGCAACTTGTATACTAAAACACAGGAAGATATGTTTAGAGTTATAGATTTGTTCAAGCCCAGGATCACAGTTAGTTTCCACCTATGTAATCTCTCTTAACAGCTGTTCAAGAACTAATATATTTTATGCATATGATACTCTCATTTGGGAATCAACTGTTGGCAACTAATTTTAAATCATTTTACTTCAGCCCACCTCTGTCTTCTTTCTTCACAAGATTGGCAAAATTATAAAACACAAGCTATGGTAATTGTAACATGCATGCACCTTAACCCACAATGTGTCCTGATGGTAAACATTAAATTAAGTTGAAAATTAAATATATTTAGGAGCTAGACTTGATAATACTGAATGTCTCTCAATGCAAATTCATAAGACTTGAATTTAAAAAAAACAGGTAAGCTCAGCATGTAGAACACTAACAACTATTCAGCCAAGGAAGGTAGATAAGCAACAAGGTTTCCAGTTTTGGAATACTCTCTTCCAATTACTGCATTGTTAATCTTCATTCATTCATTACTGATGGGTGTTGGTTCTGTCCTCGGAACTGAGTTAGCCATTATAACAAGCTTGCGCCAGCTAAAAAACTCTCGAGCTAAGCTTTTACCTATAGTGCCTCTCTCCCTATTACCTCAGATCGGGTTTGCCCATAAGGAAAGGACAAATTACAAAGAGAAAAGCACAGGCTTTTTATAAGCAACTTCCTTATCATAGGATAGGACCATAGCCAAAACTCCAAGAGTTTTGCAGAGGGGGGGTGGTGGGTGGGTTGTAATGAATGAATGAAGATCAACAACACATATGGAACGTTATGGTAAGAACATAACTTCTCTCTGATGTTGTTAATTTTCATTCATTCCTTACTGATGGGACAGAGTCCCTATCTACCTTGTTTCCTGGGAGGCCCTATGGAAGAATATTCCTGAATACCATTGAACCAAAGGAGGCTCACCCCCTGAATACCATATCCAATTTGTAATGCGTGATAAATGTACGAGGTGAGGCCCTTGTTGCTGCTGCACAAATGTCATCCATGGAAGCTTTTGCATGGAAAGCAACAGATATTGCGACTGATCTCGTGGAATGTGCTTTGCTCTTAGAAGGTACAGAAGCCTTATTTTGTCGATAAATAAAGGAAATATAATCTCTCAACCATTTAGATAAGGTAACTCTGGAAACCGATTTTCCCAATTTTGCACCTGAGTATGATATAAATAATTGGTCAGACTTCTGTATGGCTTTAGATCTGTCGAGGTAAAAATGCAGTTGTCTGTGCACATCAAGCAAATGCAATGAATTCTTCTTCTTTCGGCTTTTCCCGGTCAGGGGTCGCCACAGCGGATCACCTTGTCCGCACATTGAATGGCAGTGGAGTTTTACGGTGTCGAGTTGCCAGCCCGGCGCCCAACCTTCCACAGAAGGCACACTCACACGCACACCTAGGGCCAATTTAGAGTGTCCAATCCACCTGCCGCATGCAATGAATATTCTCCTTTATTGGAGAAATTTGGAAAGAAGACTGGCGGTCCTTTATTGGAGAAATTTGAAAAGAAGACTGGTAGATCAATTGTTTGATTAATAGTGAAATCAGAAACAACCTTAGGTAAAAAGGAGGGATTAGTCTGTAGTGATACTCTGTCCTTATGGAAGATCATGTAGAGATGTTTTATACATAAGGCTTGTAAACTCAAATACGTCTAGCTGAAGTAATGGCCACCAAGAATAAGGTTTTCCAGGATAAAAACTCTAAGTCACAACTGGTGGCAAATTCAAAGGGAGGACAAGTCAATGCTTGTAGAACCAGTGTCAAATTCCATGGCTCAAGCAGTTGTTTGAAGGCGGGTCTGATATGTAAAACTCCCTTCAAAAAGGTTTTACAGAGACAGTGAGAGATTAAGGAGGAGCCTTCAAAACCATTGTGGAAGTTAAAAATTGCTGCCAGGTGTACTCTAATGGAAGAAGCTGCAGCTCCAGAATGAATGAGATTAAATAGATAATCCAAAACCATTGATAGCAGAGGGGAAAAAGGATTTTATTCCTTTGTCTCGAGACCAAATAATGAATCTCTTCCATTTGCTGAGATAAAGTTTCCTGCTGGATGGTTTATGGAAAGCCAGAAGAATGTGACAGACAGGGAAGGACAGGTTGTTCTGCCTGGCAATCATTGGAAGTGGAGGAACCAAGCTGTCAGCTTGAGGTTCAATAAATTTGGATATGTCAATCACTGTGGATGCAATAGTTCCGAAGTTGGATCCAGAAACCAAGGTGGCTGTAGTAGGTGAGGCCAAAGGAAGGGGAACCAAATTTGTCATAGCCAGTAGGGTGCAATGAGGATTACTCTACTTTTCAACCAATGAGCCTTCATCAAGAATTGGGGAATCAGTGGGAGTGGTGGGTAAGCATAAAGAAG
Source organism: Protopterus annectens (assembly GCF_019279795.1). Classification (NCBI taxonomy): domain Eukaryota; kingdom Metazoa; phylum Chordata; order Ceratodontiformes; family Protopteridae; genus Protopterus; species Protopterus annectens. Next base: position 529,154,671 of record NC_056734.1, read on the forward strand.
TCCCGTGGGCCAATCGTGTACAAGAGCATCCTTTGGGGACTCCCCCTTCAGGGGGAATTATGGTAAAGTAGCTGGATTTGTGGGTCATACGAACAGATTGCAGCAAGGCTGGCCCCAGCAACTGAATATCTTCTGTGCTATGACAGGATTGAGGGACCACTTGTGAGGCAGGAGAATGCATCTGCTCAACTTGCCTGCAATCACATCGGAATCCCCAGGAATGTGCATTGCCATCAGAAAGTGGTTGGAAGCTATCACCAGTTGCCAAATTCTCAAAGCCTATCAACACAATGAGTAGGAATGGTTCTACCTTGTTTGTTGATGTACCAGATTACTGACATTTTGTCGAACTGAATGGCAATTGTTCCTGAAGGGAGAACAGATTGAAATGATTGCAATACGAGAAGCACCGCCCTCAGTTCTAGAACACTGATATGCATATTGGCCTCTATGGATGAGCAAGCACCTTGGACATTCTTTCCCTGGTAGTGCCGCCCCCACCCAATAAGGGAGGCGTTCGTGGTCACTATGGGTTTGGGCTGAGAAGGGGAGAAAGGTCGACTCCGTAGGTTCTCTTCTGGCTTCATACACCAAATTAAGTTTTGTTTGCACCAATTTATTATCCTGATCTGAAACATCATGGGGAGATTCAAAATGGACCATTGTGTTAGCAAAAGCCACCAAAAAGCCTGATGTGCAGTCTTGCCAGTAGGACCATTGTTATAGATGCTGCCATGGACCCTAGAAGTTGAAGGACTGCTCGAGCTGGGACTTTGTCTTGACTGAGTATCCCTCAGAATTGCGATCTGAGTCTCTGCATCCTGTGAAGAGGGAGGAGACTAGGCAAGATTGGGCATTGAATTCTGCAAAGCAAACTAAACCACGCAAGTAAGACAAGATGCACGGACTGAACCAAAATATCCAGAAGAGCACAAAAATAGTCCAGCACCAGAGAGAGATAAGAATTAGTAATTCATTATTGTGGCAACCCAAATCAAACCGGTTTCGGCAATAATAAAGCCTTCTTCAGTGCTATAAAACACAATGAATGACATATAACAAATTCGTATTTTTGGGAATTGTAGCGGTGACTGGGTTAGATATTTGGACACATGTTTTTGTTCCACTTTTTATGTTGGACAAACATCTCGGCCATTGAGATTTTGGATTAGTGAACATCTCTGTGATATTAGAAATAAAAGAATGTCTAATGTTCTCTATAAACATATGACCCACGCCACTGCTAAATTCCAATTTACTATTATAGATACAGTCCATTGTAACAGAATGTGCAAAATAGGATGGCATACTACCTAAATGAAAAAGAATCTAGTTGGATTGTCAGGTTGGGTGCTTTGTTTCAGCCTGGCCTTAATGAACTGAGTTAAGATGGTTTGCACAAATAGGATCAAGACTCTCGTTATGTGTTTTACTATTTAAAGCATATGTCATTCATTGTGTGTTATAGCACTGAAGAAGGCTTTATTATTGCTGAAACCGGTTTGCTTTTGGTTGCCACAATAAATAATTACTCATTCTCATCTCTCTTTGGTGCTGGACTGTTTTTGTATTGAATTCTGCCCCTATGAACTCCAGTCTTTGAGAAGGGATTGGTTTGCATTTGTCCTTGTTTATTGTTATCCCGAGCGGTTTCAAGAGAAGTAGGATGTAATGGATCGCTGAGACTAGTAGATGCTTGGTTGGGGTGGTGAGGAGCCAATCGTCTAGATATGGAAACACCCAGAATCCTTGCAGTTTCAAATGAGCTGTTACCACTGCCATGCATTTAGTGAATATTCTGGGGGCTGTGGAGAGACCAAAGGGCAGTGCTCGGAATTGATAGTAATTGGCTCACAGCCGGAAGCAGAGAAATTTTCTGGAGCACTTGTCCATTTTTATGTAGTAATATGCATCCTGAAGATCTATAGAGCACATCCAATCATCTTTGCCCAGGAAGGGGAGTATAGACTGCACCGTGACCATCCGGAATTTTTCTTGCTGAACGAATTTGTTTAGGATGCCGAGGTCCAGAACTGGCCTCCAATCCCCCGTTTTCTTTGGCACTAAAAAAAAAAAACCTAGAGTAAAAAAACAGATTCTATTTGGTCTGGAGGGACTGTTTGGATGACTCTTTTTTGAAGCAGCTTTTGGATTTCTAGATCTTCTGATTCCCTTTGACTGGGTGGTACAGCAGTAATGCGCCTTAAAGGCCTTGGGAAAAAATTGAAGGAAATGTGATAAACTCTGGTAATTATTGCCTGCACCCAAGAGTGAGGTTATGTTTTGCCAGGCAAGGTGAAGCAGAGCGAAACAACCCATGGCTGCTTTCAGAGGCAAGCAACCTGGCCGCTCTTCAGGAGCACTGATAAGGCTGTCCAGAGAAAGATCGCTGGACTCCTGGTTATGCAGACCCCCCTCTGCCTCTGAAGGGGCATCTTCCAGCTGAGTTCCCCCCTCTACCCTGGGGGGAAAACTCACCATGTGTGTCATGGAAAGGACTTTTGGATTTTTTGTACCACAACCTTCCTGGAATAGGATCATTTAGGTGTGGAAAAATGTACACCTATGGCAGGCAAGGTCTTATCATCCTTTTCATACCTGGCTAAATTGTCTTTTACCTTTGGGACAAAAAGAATGGCCTCTAGGGGGGCATTTAGGAAGGAAGACTTAAAAGGATCCACAAAGTCACATAGATGCATCCAAGTGTGACATCTGGTAACAACGCCTGCAGCCGCTGCTCTAGCCACCCCTTTGGTCGAGTGGGAAATCAGCCTCATGGATAAATTAGAGATGGACTCCAGGGTTGCAAGCTGTGAGGCAACTTTGTCCTGAACCTCATCAGAGACTTCTCCTGCCAGGGTTTCTGAGAGTTCTGAAATTAGGTCTCTCTCAAGCCGAGTAAAGTGTGCCAGATAATTTAGGGACCGGATAGCAAAGGTTACTGAAGAATACACCCGCTTCCCAAGTCTATTGCCCAAGACTCCCTGTTTGGGGGATGGACAGTGGTGCTCTCCTCGGCGAGCTCTTTTTTAGTGGCCGCCGCCACAACCATAGCATCTACTGGAAGGCCCTTGGACCAGTGTGGGTTGTTCTCTGGAGGGGAAAGAATTTTGTCTGGCCTCTGGGGGACAGGTTCAATGGTATCAGGACTATTCCACGCGTGCTTCACAATGATCTGTACAAGTTCATCTGCAGGCGGGGTCACCTAGGAGGTAGAGGGCTGGGCCCAGAAAGCCTGCAAGAATACGGACTCCTCAGAAGAACGGGTAGTGGACTTCCAATCACCCCGCTGCTTCAGGATTTCTAAGATGTCTGCAAAGGAGACATCAGCTGCTGACCGTGGGGTCCCTTCCCCCTCATCATAGTCCATATCTTCAGTCAGATTCCTCTGGAGAATCCATGTAATTCCTCTTGCACGATCTCTTGCGAGGAGCCTCCTCGACTGGAGCATCCGAGGAAGATCCTGCAGAGGGGAAACCTTATTGAAGGGTGTCTTGAGGTTCCCAAGCCCGATGTCCATGAGTAGTGGGCTGCATCAGCTGTGGCTCAGAGGATGAAAAAGAGTGGATCTCCAGTGTTGGAGGGACCAACTGAGAGGCTGCAGAAGCCAGTGCCCTGTCCATCACCTGGAAAGCAGGTCCTCCCAAAGAGGGGTGGGAGCCTGGAACCGTGAAAGACCACCTCGGGACTGGGATCACATGCCACTCAGAAGAACCTGTGCCAGGGAAGGAGCCACAGGAGGATACAGCTCTGCCAAAGCGACCAGTATTGTGGCAGATGTGTGAAAAGGAGACACTGTACCAGGGAACAATGTGCTGACAGACCAGTCTCGGTCCCGAGAATGGCCCGGCTCCGGGAGAGTCGAAGGCCAAAGGGTAGGCTCTGGTAGCATGGTAACATCTACCACCGGTACCGAAGAAGCTGGAACCAGGGATGGTGTCAGTGACGAATGCTCCAAAACCTGTAAGGAGGTCAAAGGAGAAAAAATTGTGGAGTCCTTGGAGAAGATCCCTTGGCTCCGGATGGGAGAGAGGGCTTGGATGGAGTTGATATTCCTCTGGCTGCCAAGAGCTGATCCACGAGCCTCACTATATCAAGTTCAGAAAGACTCCTGGAGGAGTGGGTGGACATCCCTGAAGATGAAGTAAGGTACTCTAAAAAGGGGCTGTATTGCTGGCCAACAAATGGGTCCACTGAGGGGGAGTATCTGGTCTGGGGAGTGATTTCACCTTTCAGCATCGAGGTCGAAAGACCAATATGAAGTACAAGGAGGGGGGAAGTGACCGGATCTGGGACAACTATTTTTGATGTCGAAAGGTGGGTTGGTGACATTGCTGTAGAAATTGTCAAAGCCGTCATGGTCGATGCGGACATAGGTGCGGAAGAAGACGGCACCAAAGCTGGTTGTCATCTTGGAACTGAAATCAGTGCTGAGGTCAAAGGTTTAGGCTCTGGAACCAAGAATACTGCCAATTTGGGACTTTTTGTCTCAGTTCCAATTATTTAGTTTCAGTGTCATGAGGACAGGAGGGTAAGGATTTGCTCCTCTTTTTATGTTCTCTCTTAGGAAGGGGTGAGCCCTCTGACTCAGAGATAGCCTCAGCAAAAACAGATTTTAATAAACCTTTCAACATCAACTTACACTCCACTAACATATGGGAGCTGAAGCCTTTGCAAATCTCACAAGGGGGGTTCAGAGCAAGGTGAGGTACCCCTAGAAAATACACGCAGGATGTATGATTATCCGCATTGGGGATTTTTATATCACACTGATCACAGCTTTTGAAGCTCGTGGTTCCTTTTTTATCCAATATATCCAAGTCAAAAAACAGCAGAAGTGAAAAAATACAATTAAGCAGGACAGACAGGGAAAAAAAAAAAAAATATATATATATATATATATATATATATATATATATATATATATATATATATATATATATATTTTTTTTTTTTTTTTAAATAGAAGATAGGAAAGAAACATTTTAACTGACTTAGCTGAGAGCTGGCCTGACACATCTTGTTTCATTTAAGGCAAACGAGATCTGAGGTAATAGAGACGGGCACTATGGGTAAAAGCTTAGCTTGAGAGTTTTACGGCTGGTGCGAGTTTGTTATAATGGCTGACTCGATTCCGAGAACAGAACTGACATCCATCAGTAAGGAATGAATGAAGATTAACAATATCAAATCTTGTATACTTCACAAACAACATTTGCAACCTCAGTACTGACAACTGAAAGAGGCCCACCACTTACTACCAACAGAAGAATTACCCACCCTGTTTTTTTTTTCTAAGTCTGCCTTAAATTTTTTTGGTCATACATGCATGTTGACCATATATATCTTATTTGCAGCTAAAATTATCCACCAAGAACCATTTTCTTTCAAGCGAGCCATTTTATAGTTTGCATCTTGGTGACATCCTGTCAATGTTCCCCTTTATGCCTTCTCTCCCCTTGCCTCCCCTCACCATTATATACTTCCAAGTCCTCAATGATGGGACCCCCCCCCCCAAGCCAATTAGGGATCACTTCTCTTTGGATTTTCTTGCTTATATTGTCATAACTTTTCCCCTGTCCACTTCAGTCTTTTCCCACTTTCTTTTAACTTAATTTCCAATACAGTGTTGCATAATACCATTATATTTCTTTCCTTAATTTTATTTTAATTATATTTCTTTCATTTGTTGACTGGGTAAGCACAATGGACCAAAGCCACCTTTTGAGCATGACCTGGGTTTGGTAGGCAAACTGCACTGAAGACTCAAGTATCAAATTGTGTGCTCAATGACCAAACAGTATGAAAAAGAAGCAATTACAACACACTTCCCATAACAGTACAACTATGCAAGTAGTACATTATTTAACTGTTATCAGGATGAAGAATCTAACTGCATACTGAATGTTTTCTCCAACAACAAGGTAATATTGTGTTGAATCCTCGTCCCTTAGTTCATCTGTTTTTTTATAATCTCAGTGTTAAGCCCTCTTCTCCCGGATCACCTCTCAATAAGAAAAGCTTCTAAATTTCTTTTTCATCTTCAGGCCCAGTTTCTACCCCCCCCCCCCCCCCAAAAAAAAGTTCTATCCCACACTCCCTTCCCAACTACAAAATGTAGACAAATTCCAGCTTTCTGCTTTTCCAACTGTTACCTCTCAAACATCCTTTCCTACTGGTGTCCAGTACCACCAATGAAGCAGCCTTAAGTTTCAGATCCTAGACCTACAGAAGCAGCCTAGTTTCCCAAAACACTTGCCACTTTATCTTGCTTTCACCTTTGTTACATTTCTGCCTCTCTTTTGTATGCCTACATCTTTCTAATTTGCTCCCACAGAGGTTTCTTGCTCATTATTGTTCATCCCTCCATGACATTTTCCTTTTTATATCTTACCTCCTTTGCAAACACATCTCTCAGTGAAATTCCTGTTATCTCATTCATCACAATCACCATTTCCTGCAAAATCATTTCCACACTAGCTTTCTCTAATACCCCCCCTCCCCCGCCGCCTCATGTCTCTCTATTCTGTCTGATCCATGAAGAGTTCTAGCCCTCCCTTTGGCTTGACTGAAGACACAGCCTGGTATCCTCTGCTCTTTTATTCATTAAGGTCAGCTCATTAGACTACTTTGCCCTCCTACTACTTCTTGCTCCAGATGTTTGATTTTAAGACCATTAGCCCACTTTGTTTCAACTGTACTAACAATCTCAGACTCTACACTGTTTGATACAGTTCCATCTTCCTCTGTTAGCTACCCTACACTCCTTGCCTGCCCATTATCTGTACCCCCCCTACTTAGTAGTAGTCCAGTCTTCAAAAGCCATTCATTAGTATTTAAAGCACCCACATAGTCCAAAAAGAAAACAAATCTGGATGGCAATTTCATCAAGGTCCAGTCCTATCAATGAGCTCCACTCAGAACTGCTTTCAGCAAACCTCACCCTACCCTTTTCCTCCACTCTCATGCAACTTTCAATTTAGTACAACTACCCCCCCCACACACACACACACACACACACACACACATATATACACACATGGGGTGTACAACATTTCACTACACAAAAAAAAATTACTAATAATTTGCTTAAAGTGTTTTTCAGCACAACAGTTTTTTTTTTTGGAATGGGACATTCAAACTCTCAGCCAGTCAACATGCGCCATTGAGATGAAAATCACCCCATACTCTTCTACCTACCGCTCCTTATGCACCATAGAAATGAAAATCACCCCCATACCCCTCCTCTACCTACCACTCCTTATGCACGCCATCGAGAAGAAAATCACCCCATACCCCTTCTCTACCTACCTCTTCTTAGTTGTAGTTTTTCCTTTGCTATTCTTAGAGACTGCTTTGCCCAAAAAATGTCATAAGTTTTCTGGATGCTTTTGAAGTACTATTCCCATCGCAACATGATTGGTATGTACCTGATTAAGTACAGCACTTCAGGCCTAGCCAATATCGTAATTATCCTCCCTGCAACTGTCAGGCTCTCTTCAATTGCAAAGGGGTCTCTTGATTTTGGTGTCCAGTTTGTTGTAGTACTTCATTGTCTTTTCATAGTTTCCCACAACCCCAAATTTAATTATTGTTACCTAGGGTTTGCTCGCTATCTTTGACACCTTCTCTGATTTCTTGGGGACATCTGTTCCAGTCTGATCTGGACTGTTTTCTCCAAAATTCACTCCAGACTTACTCTCAACTTGTCAAACACAGTATGACCACCTACAATGTCCATACTAAATCCTCTGTTGTTAGTGAACAACCATCTGCAAATATAAGGAAGCTTACTGCCCACCTCTGTACTAGGAATTCCAACATTTTTTATTTTATTTTACATTTGTTTACCGGGAAAGTCTAACTGGGCACAGGTCCATTTTCAGTGGAGGCCCGGGAAGAAAAGCTCCAGATAAAATACATAAATCAAACAGGAAGAAATCAACAAATGCTTAGACTATGGATCTCAAGTTATAACACAGTAAATGTCCTAAGATAGCAATAAAGACAAGAAACTTTAGAACATAATTTCATATAGTAAATAAAAAAACAATATTCATTCCTTACAATAATGTTGATGATACTAGTATAGGAATCACACTTAGAAGAGTCATCAGTCATCACAGTATTATAAATGGGATACATAACATGCTACACTCATTGTGGTGGTGTGGGATGCTGAAGTTAATCAGGAAACCATTAGTAAGTAGGTAAAAGGGGTGAGACAGTGCTTCAGCTAAGATGTTGTGGCTAGTTAAGTTGTTACTAAGTAGTATGGGTATAGCAGCATAACTGAGTACTGAGCAGTATGAGATGGAAAAGTAAAACAGAATTGATTAGTGAACATAATGTTTAGAGGGGCAAAATAAAATTAAGATTTCTGGAGCAATACAAGGGCAAATAAAATCATGATTTGTGGATCAAACAAGAATACAGCTGGGTTAGCTTTGTAGATAGAGAAGGATATTGTAAGGCATATTGGGTTGAGATGGTGAATAGATTGTTAAGAGTTTATCCTGGGGAGTCACAAGAGCATAACCAGGTATTCATATAGTGTGCTTTGAGAAGCTTTTTAAATTGTGTGGAGGTGCTAATGGAAGTCAGGTGGCTAGGTAGGCCACCATTATCTTGTCTGTATCAATTATTCCTCAGGGCCTACCACATACTCCTCCTTCATCTTTGTAACTGGCTGTGCACCTCCACTACTGTAATTAGCTTAAGATCTGCCTGCCTTCTCCATTTTTCCACATCTCCATAAAAATCTGACTACCAGTCCTCCACTTGTCAGGATGCATACATTACTGGAAAAGGATACACACACTCTTCCTCACCCTCTATTTGGTCTTTCATCCACCATCCTTTCCTCTTCTTCAAAGCTGTTACTTGCTTTTTTTTTTTCAACTCCATGTCTCCTACTTAAAACTTTTCCCATTTTCTCTTCTGACCATAATCTGAAGTCCCTATTCCTAGTCATTTCATTATCTGTAGCTGTGGTTTCAATCCTTTCATCTCGTACTTAATTTGCACCTTGTGGCACTCTGTCTTCTGATTTGCTCATTTTATCCATACCTTTTTGATCAGCCTTGAGATGTCTAACACGCTTTGCTGCTTCCTGTGGCACTCAGGAGCTACTGCATTAGCCATCACGTCAGAGAATGTCAATATATTCTTTATGTGGTTTGCTGACAAGATAGTCTGAATCCCCTTCTTTAATACACCATCTCTTTTCTCTTCATTTCACTGTGGACCACCATAAGTTCTCCTTCCCTTTCTGATCCCACCTCCCACCCTCCTTATGGATCACTGGGCATTGTTCAAAACTGTTGTCATGCCAATGCCCAATTTTCTGCTGCTATCCATGTTCTTTCACTTCATAAAGAAATCTCACTTCGTTGATCCTTCTCATTCCTGGAGATGTGTATCATCTCCTGTAATTGTTCATCTATCTCCATGGATCTACCCAGCTCCCCTTCTCCATTTCTTCCATTAACTGCTTCTTTCTGCTCAGATTGCACTTGCCATTTCCCTATTTTCCAGACTACTTATCCAATCTCCCTCATTCTCTGTTTGTATTCCTTATTCCAGATTTCAAAAAACTTTTTGAAAAATCTTTATGCCTCATGATTCCAAATATACTGCTTACCTTCCTTTTTTTCCTTCTATTCTCTCAGACCATGCTAGCAACTTTATTTCATCCCTTGCCTAAAGCTTGTATATGTGCAGTTCTTTCCTGAAAATAATTTCCACCTTTTCCTCCTCAGCTGTCTGTTTCACCTTTAAATACCCCCTTACCTGCAGCTTCCATCCATTCCTGATCTTCCACTTATCTCCTGATGAAGTTCAACATCCACTCCCTCCCAGTACACATGCTGCATTAATCATCTTCTTTTGATAGGGTTTGAATGTCCCCTAACAAATTTCATATTGTGATTGTCAACTCCCTTACTTTTCACTGCCTAAATAACTATTTTTTCACAGCCTTTCTTGCCTGTCTCCCTCTTCCCACTTCAGGCTTAGATGCCCCTTAACTCATTTCCATCCTTAGGTGTTAGCTGCACCTACAGCCACTGTCACTAGCTCATCTTGGTTTACAACTGAAGAACGGGTGGGGTAGTTCATTTATATGCTTTATTACATAGAAACACATCAGGATGGATAGCAGCAGTACAAAACAAAAACTGGTTGACAGACTACACAGACATGCATGCATACATCTGAACAGCTTACTACAAAAATGTCAGTCAGGATCACACATGCTTAGTATTTATACACTTGTGCAAGCCCATGGAAAGCTTCTAAAAGATATACATTCATACTTACTGATCTACATCCTCCCTCTTTAATGAGTTGCTCACAATAAAATGACACTTGAATAAGTCAAGTCAAAGAAAACGTTACTGTCATTCTGAACTACACCACAGTGTAGATGAACAAAATTGTGATGTTTTGTTCCCAGTGCAAAAACATACATACAGGCAAGAATAATAAAAGTAAAAACAGAATAAAATAACAATGACCAGACACACTTTACATATAAACAGAATTGAGTAACACGTGCATGACATTACTATAAGAACTAAGCAGCATATGGAATGGTCAGCATGAGTATTGCACAGTGTGATTTATATTGCACTTCACAAGAGTCCTACAATAAGGTGTAAACCAACATTAAATATACGGGTCCCCTTCACATGGTCAACATTTCACAGTGTCAAAACCCATACGGCCGAGACCATATGATTGACATTTGAAATGTCGACCATGGGGAACCGGCATCTCCATACAGTGTGGAATGGAAAGATTTCCATTTCCGCACTGTAGTGCGATCTTGGAGTTGGTATATTAAAGTTACGGGGGTGTGGGGGGTGCAGAGGGGCACAGCCCCCGCACCCCCACTAGCATCTTTAAAGTTAGTTTTTTTCTTTTTGTTTTTGGTCTACTTGTATGTTCAACATTTCGAATGTCGATCATATGGTCTCGGCCATATGGGTTTCGACATTGTGAAATGTCGATCATATAAAGTAGACCCAAATATACACATCAGTTATTGCACATGAAAAAGCTTCATACATATAGTACAACAAAGCCTGGATATGTAAGGATCAGTACAGTCAGATAAATAGCATAACAATATGGTAGGAGGGGAAGAATGCATTGACAGTCTCCTAGCTCATTATTCACAAAAGTTCAGTAGTCTGATGCAGAGAGAAAATAAACTATTGTTCATAGGTTCATAGGATGATACTAGGCTTACTAGCCCAGAGACCCTTGTAAGCCTAGCCAAGAATTTGGCCCATGTTCCTTCAAAATCAGCACCGGTTTCCCCTGTCCAGCAGGGACACAGGTGGGATCCCAGGGGTGTATTTTCCATTTCCCATCCAGTCGTCCATGTTCTTCTTAAAGAGGGCTAGAGAGGTACTCTGAGTGACATGGAGAGGGAGTCTATTCCACAGATGGGGGAGTCTTTGGGACACAAATCTATCCCTCCAACAAGTTCTATTAATGTCACAGACCAGGTTAAGGCTTTGCATGCAGGTTGCATGAGTGGAGTTTGACTTATGGATCTGCAGCAACTCCATCAAGGCTGGGTCTGACATGGCCTTGTATGCCAGACACAGGTCACCTCTGAGCAGTCTGTACGAGACTGAGCAGAGGAACAGGGATTTTATCCTCTCTGTATAGGATAGGTGTTTGAGACCCTGTATTTTCCTGGTCAGAAGCATCTGTGGTCTCTCCAGATGCTGCATGTGCTTGGCAAGGTACATGCTAAAGGAGGCATTGTACTCAATAATGGGACTGATAAGGGAGGAGTACAGGGATGTTATGACCTCCTTGTTCCTGGATGAAATACCCTTATTTATGAGGTGGGCCATGTAGAAAGCCTTCCGTAGAACAGATGAAATGTGGTGGTCAAACGTCAGGTTGCTCTCAGCCAGGGTGCCCAAGTCCCTCATGACTGATTGCATGTTTAGTACATTGTTAATGTGATAATTAGTAGGGATGCCATTTTCCTCAAAGAGGATAATGATGCATTCCTTGGCATTCAGTTTGAAGCCATGCTTCTGGCACCAGTCATTAGTTTGGGTAAGGCCCTCTTGGAGGATGTTCACATCACTAGGGGAATTTAAGACAGCACACAGATTGCAGTCATTTGCAAACTTGGTCAGACACAGACCATTGGTTTTGGCTTGCACCTCAGAAAAGTATATCCCAAACAGTAGAGGCCCCAAGACCGATTATTGGGCTACACCACTCATTACAGGTCTACTACTAGAGGTGGCTTTCCCTATTTTGACTGAGTGGGTTCTATCAGTGAACCAGTTAGCTACCCATCTGGTAAAATACAGGTTGATACCCAGCTGGAAGAGTTTATCTATTATGCCCAAGTGGGGAATAGTGTCATATGCTTTGGCTAGGTAAAGGTAGGTGGTATGCAGTCTTCCCCCTCATTCATGGCTTTGGTGACTGTTTCGAAGAAGTTGACCAGGTTTAACAGGCATGATCTCCCTTTAACAAAACCAAACTCTGTGGGACCAAGTGTTTGGAGGTTGCCAATGTCCTTGCTTATAAGGCCCATAATAATGCATTCCATGACCTTGCAGATCAGGCTAGTTAGGCTAATTAAGTTTAAGTGTAGAAGTCCTACAGTGCATACTTCTGTATCTCCTACCGGAGGAGAGGTGGGAGAACATACCATTTGCAGGACACGAAGGATCATTGGATATCTTTCTGGCTCTACAGATGCAGCATGATTCATGTAGGTTTTCCAGAGGTGCAAGAGAGGAACCAATGAGTTTCTCTGCTGCCCTTACAACCTGCCTAAGAGCCTTATAACTGGAGCTGTTGCAGCCCCCATACCAGACAGTGATGTTATTGGTAAGGACGCTTTCGATGGCACGCCTGTAAAAAGTTTGGAGGATGGTCTTCAATAGTTTTGTCTTCCTCAATTTCTTAGGAAGTGCAAGTGTTGCTGAGCTTTTTTGACCATGTAAGATACATGGACTGACCAGGACAGGTCCTCAGTGATATGTACTCTAAGAAACTTTGTACTTTTGACCCATTCCACTGTCATCTCTCATCTCTAGAAGCTGGTGTAGTTCAAAACCTTCTGAAGTCCACAATCAGTTCCTTAGTCTTGCTGACATTCAGTGCTAAGTTGTTGTTGTCACACCAACTCAACAGATGTTCAATTTTGTTCTTGTAGGCCGTCTCCTCCATCTCTGACCAGACCTATGACCATGGTGTCATCCGTGAATTTGATTTTTATTGGACTCTTGTCTGGCCATGCAGTCATGTATCAGCAAGGTGAAATGTGAGAGGACAAACACCCCTGCAGTACTCCTGTATTCAGGGTTATGCTTTTGGAACTGTTGTCGCCCACACAAACTCTTTGGAGCTTTTCCATGAGGAAGCTTAGAATCCAATTACATCAGTGTGCATTGATACACAACTGTAGTAGTTTCATTATCAGATTCTGAGCGATGACAGTATTGAAGGCAGAACTCGTGTCTATGAACAGTAGTCTTGAGTAGAAGTTCTTGCCTTCCAAGTAGGTCAAAGTTTCATAGACTGCTAGGGAGATGGCATCTGCTGTACTACAGTTCATCTTGTATGCACACTGCAATGTGTCCAGAGCTGCTGGTATGCTTGAGGCTATGTGATCTTTAACCAGCCTCTCAAAGCATTTAATCACTGCTGAGGTTAACACCACTTGTCAGTAGTCATTAGGGTTGTTGATGGTGATTTCTTGGGTAAGGGAATGATGGTCATCTTCTTGAAGCATTTTGATACACTGCCTAGTTGTAGATAAGTATTGAAGATGTCCGTGAGTACTGGTGCCAGATCTTTTGCACATTTCCATAGTACCCATGATGTTATCTGGGCCAGCTGCATTCCTCTGGTTGACCTGTTTCAAGGTTCTGACGACATTATTTGTGTTCAGGCTCAGCACAGCTTCATCTTTGTCAACAGGTAGTTTATTTGCCACTATCTGGTTATCTGCATCAAACCTGCTGAAGATGATGTTCAGTTGGTTCATAAATTCAGTGCTGTCATTGCATGAGGCTGACACAGGTTTGTAGTCAGTGATGGAGTGTATGCCCTTCCATAGTCGTCTGGTATCTCTCTGGTTGCTAAAGTGCCCCTGGATCTTCCTGCCATAGGTTTTCTTCACATCCTTAATTCCTTTTTTCAGTTTGGCTCTGGCAACCCTTAACGCATCCATGTTATTTGATCTGAATGCTGCATCCTTAGATTTTTACGAGCTTGTACACCTCACTGGTTAGCCATGGCTTTTGGTTTGCCTGCATGGTGATGCACTTGGTGGTTGTTACAGCATCCACACATTTTGAGATGTAGTCCGTGACTGACTCTGTGTAAGTATCCAGGTCAATGTGTTTGTCTATCATGGCTGCCTCTATGAACACTGACCAGTCCGTGCACTTGAAGCAGTCTTGCAGAGCTGAGACTGCTCCCTCAGGCCATAGCCTTATTTTTTTCTAGTTGGTTTGCTGATTTTCAGTAGTGATTTAAATGCAGGAACCAGCATGATGGCTAGGTGGTCAATAAGACATGTAATTATACAGACACTGAGAAATAAACACAACGTTCATGTCCAATTGCCATGTGTCTGGAAATGTGACCTGATCTAGGAATATAGCAATCAGAACTGGGTTTAGCAACAGGGACAGCCATTGGTGAACAAACATCAGGGACAGGGATATTTGCTGGAAAGTCCTCGAACTGGAACTCTAGATGACTCACTCTGAGATTTACAATCTTTCTCGCAGGTATGATACTGCAATACAGGCTCAGACATCAGAATCAAATGTTTCTGATTCTGCCTAAATTCTACTCCTTGTGATTCCACAATGTACAATCTCGGCTCTGAACATACTATACTTTTTACAACACCAATATGATCAAAGCCTTTGGACATCTGCATCCTCACTATCTCCCTTTCTCGTAATGGATTGAGCGGTTTGCTGGTCTAATCAGAATAGGACTTCTGGGATAAGTGCTTCTTCAACAGATGGGTTTTCACTAATCTGTTGTTCTTGATACATGGGACCAATAAATTACTGCTAACTGGGAGTGTGGTTCTGGTTTGTCTTGACAAAAGTCACTGAAAAGGTGAACCAAGAGGTTTATCATGAGGAATATTTCTGAGATTCAAGAAAACATCACTATTGTCTCCTTTCAACTTCTCTAGTAATTGTTTTGCACTCTGAACTGCACGTTCTGCCAAACCATTTGACTGCGGGTACCCAGGGCTACTTGTAACGTGAGTCAGGTCCCACTCTTCAGCAGATATTTTGAACTGCTGACTTGTAAACCATGTAACACTGTCAGAAATAACTTTGTGTGGACTTCCATGGAATGTAAAATGATGCTTCAAATTAGTAATGACAGTACTGGAAGCTAGATTAGAAAGTAGGTTAATCTTGAACCAATATGAATAAGAGTAACACCAAATAATGTTGACCATTCCATTTGAAAATGCCTATAGCTACTGTCAACCAAGGTAGCTCAGGAAACTGGTTTAGCTGAAGTAGTTCTGTTGATGTGGCTTAGTACTAGGACGTATAGAACAAGATGAAAGTACTAATGTGTCCCTTGACATAGAAGACCATAATACTAGTTCTCTTGCCCTTCTTTTGGTAGAATCAGTTCCTAGGTGGCCAAGATGCAAAATGGTAATGTACTCTTGTAGCAAGGATTTTAGAACACTTTTGGACCTTTCATGATGATACTATTGTCAAACAAAATCTCATCTCTGTAAGAAAAATAAGGTTTCAGACCTACTGGGAAGCAAGACTGCTTTGACGGCCACCCTTGACTGATTAAGTGGTTGAGCTTCTGAGAAACTGGATCTGAGGCTGTATTACTTCTAAGCTCATCAAGATGTATGGAAGAAAAATTTCTCACTTCTATGTCTTCAAAATCAAGTTTCTCATTTTTATGCTGTTCAGTGGTATTTCTGGGAGATCTGGATAATGAATCAGCAAGATAAAGAAGTTTGCCTTTTGTGTAGACAAGATTGAAATTATACTTTTGCAATTTCAGCATCATGTCTTGCAATCCAGTTGGAGCTGTATGCATAGGCTTTCTCAAAATAGTGACTAGAGGTTGGTGATCAGTTTCAATCTGGATAGGTCTGCCATAAATATAATTATGGAACTTTGAACATGCAAACACAATTCCCAAGAGTTCTTTCTCTATCTGCGCATACTGCATTTCAGTTGGGGTTAGAGTTCTGGATGCATAGACAACTGGTCTACCCTCTTGAAGAATGACTTACCAAGACCAAACTTTGAAGCATCACAAGAAAGAATAACTGGTTTGTGAACATCATAGTATCTGAGAGTTGGTGGCTGGCAATTCTCTGTTTCTGGACATCAAATGCTCTCTGGTGTTGCTCTGACCATGACCAAGATACATCTTTGCATGTCAGCTCTCTAAGCAGTGCTGAAAGTTGTCTCAAGTCTGGAATGAACTTGCCTAGGTAGTTTACCATGCCAAGAAAATGTTGTAAGGCTTGAACATTGTCAATCTCGACAAACTGCCACTTGTGTACTTTATGAAATTAGACCCAGAGGTCAGTCCAGTTGTCAGAACAGCCCATAAAGGTCCACTAGCTATGCAGAACAGAGTCAAAGCTGCGCTACATAAAATGGTGCAATTTGTCCAGTTGATAAACCTACTGAATGGGTATCTTCCATGGTCATAGCTTTATAAGAAAAGCTCAGACAATATCAGAATATGTATTGATCCAAGAGATTTGAACAAAGCCCTGAAAAGGCATCATTTTCAACTGTGCTCATTGGATGAAGTTGCTGCTCTTATGCCAAATGCCACTGTTTTTTCCATCTTAGAAAGCTACGGGGTCTAACAGTGACTGATGCAGGGCTCACAGTTGCTGCCCTGTGCTTGGGCCTGTTTCTTTTAACCATGTACTGCATACTATCAACATGAGCACGAGAAGATACTGGAAGCATGCATTTCACATTTGTAAGCGTATTTGTGTGCTTTTCTGTGAGCTCGTACATCTGAATTCAAAGTTAAATCACTGTAACAAAGCAAACTCTTTCTCACAGCATAATCTTTAATACCACACACTAGTCTTTCCTTTATCTACTTATCCCTTAAATCACCAAATCTGCACATTTTAGCCCTGTTTCTCAGGGCAGTTATATATGCTGCAAAAGTTTCACCAGGCTTTTGATCCCTTGTGTAAAATAAGTGACTTTCCATTGTAATATTCATTTGGGGTTAAACATTTCTCTAAATTTACATTTTAAGCTATCTGGGTCTTCCCTTGACTCAGCCAGTACCACTATATGGCGGTTTTCCCCCTCCCCTGCAAACAAGGGAGCCCGCAGGATTTTTTGCAGGGGGGGGGTGCAAACCCAGAGCCCCACCCACATAGCTCACCCCACCCCCTGCCAACACAGCCCTGCCCAAGTCCACCCACCTCAAGCCCCGCCCACACAGCCATTCCAGTGTCCCATTACTTGGCTATTTCTCCCCATTTACTGTAGACACTGTTCAAATCTGTGTGCATACTGTTTTATGCTTTAGTTCTACAATGATTACAGGCAGTTGGATTTAATTTACAACTTTTATTTCAAACATTATAGCCCAAACACTGAGACATTTACTAAACCTAAACAAAGCAATAGTTTTACAATGAAAACAGACTTGGCATTAAAGCTTCTCTACTTTTGAAACTCACATTCAATGAAACAGCATTGAAACCCACATTCAAAGAAAATGCATCTGGCCAGTGGCAGGTTATTTACCTTTGAACTGTTTTCAAGCAATAGGCTCCTTGCACACCGTTAGGGCCATGCAAAAGTTATGATTTACCTGATTGTATTAATTATAATATATAATTGAATTATATCCCTTGTATTATACAGCAGCACTTGTTTGAGTGACTCTGCTGAAGTAAAAGTAATCTGAATAATTCCACATTAAAGATATCTGAAACTAATGAAGATGTTGCTAGAAAACAACTGTATATTTCGGTGTTTTATCTACAAATTCAGTGCCTGCTGCCGTCAAAGAATAAATTGCCTATGTTAAATTAAAAAAATGGTAAGCTGGTATATTGCAATAGAAAATGGATGACAAGCTGAAAAACAGGTTCATAGTTATTAGGCATCTCATCCAAAGGAGGACATCCTGAGGACTGCAGCATACAAATGTATATGCTGTAGGAATAGAACCTCAAGCCTTTACATTAAGATGCAAGTATTCAACTTGTGGTGCTACTAACATAGCTTTAAAACTTGATACCACAATAGAGATACCATTTGCTAAACAAAACAGATGCACATTGTAAATAGACTTGGCATGAGCAGCAGTGAACTTAGCTTCCCTTAAAACTCACAGTTCCTTGAAAATGCACTTGAAAATTCTACCTGTTAACTCTAACTTGGGCATTTCATTTTCTCTCTCACAAACATACCACACCCCTCAAGGCCTCAACCTTAGTGCAAGAAATCTGGACAAAGCCTAAAATAAATAGGGACAAATTATAAATATGGCTCTCAGAAACTTAGAAAATTGCAAGAGTAACAGGATTTGTGTTAGTATGCATTTTTCTAAATGACATGACATCTAAAACTGAAATGTCTCATTTAGCAACTTCAATCCTTTTTAGGAGGAATATGGGGCAAAAATCTGGACAGCTGAGGGGTATGCTACCTCCCTCTTATACACACACCAAATAATTCTGGTCAGACTTGAATTAGTTCTGGGAAGGTTGCACTGAACGGCACCGTGCTTGAGCTGAAGTGGGTGAAATCCTGGTAGCCAGTGATAACTGATCTGCAGCTCAGCAATGTGGAGCATTAAAGCATTTTTAGCAGAGCATTGTTTCATCACTACCTATTGTGTTTGCACATAAGCTGTAGTTATTTTAAACATTTGCCTTTTTTGATTACTACAGAGTACATTTACCCACCAGAGTTATTGTGTTTTGACTTCAGTGTGGAGCTAGTTGTTGCAGGGCTTGGCTTTTAAGTAAGGTAGCAATGCTTATTTACCATATACCATTAAAGCCACCCTGACCCAACTACAAGTGTACTAACACACAGACACTGCTATAAGACACTGGTCTGCAATAAAATGTAATGCGCTTCTGAAAATACTGTAATCCTGTCCTTTTATTACAATGAATATAAAATACTTTGAAATAAGGTAAAAAAGCTCATAATCTTCGACCGACAAAACTACTTTTCCACACTTCAAAACAATAATAAAATCAAACCCTCAGAAATTTTGGAAAGGTATCTCTACTCTACTTAACCCCAGCAAACCAGATACCCCTACCCCAGACCCAAACGCTCCTGACCAAGACTTGGCTACCCAATTTAACTCTTTTCATTAAATCCATTTCCAAATTAACGTCATCTTTCTCTAACACCACTACATTCTCCAAAACTCCCTTACCATCCCCAACCATCTCTCTACCCTACTCTGCTACTACTTCCTCATTCCCATCTACTAACTCCCATCCCTCCACTCCTCCTACTCCTACTACTTCATCAGCTTCATCTGCCCCTAATTCTCCCTCTTCACACTCCTTTTTTCTCATTTAAACCTATACCCACTTCTACTATAAAGAAACTCCTTATGAAACTGAAGCCATGCACCAATGCTCCTGATAACATCCCTGCTTACTTTCTTAGCAAAGCTGCTGAAGCAATCGCTTACCCTATTAGCATTTTAATCAACCACTCTATCCAAGAATGTATAGTACCCCAAGTCTGGAAAAGGGCCTTTATCATACCTCTACATAAAGGTGGCAACAACAACATTACTAATTTCCGCCTCATCGCTATTCTGTCTCCCATCTCTAAACTCTTAGAAAAGTGTATCCAACTACAACTCCTTCCACATCTCTTAGATAATCACCTACTAACTCCCACACATGGATTCAGACCACATCATAGCACTATGACCGCCCTCCTCTCCTTCCTTGAAACTGTAAATAAAGCCCGCGACTCTGGCCAAATTGTTTCTACCCTACTACTCGACCTCTCTAAGGCCTTTGACACTCTCTCACAGCCTGCTACTAACTAAACTTTCTAAACTTAACCTATCTCCCTCCTCCTTGAACTGGTTCTCCAGCTACTTATCTAACAGATCTCAAGCAGTCAAATGGAAAAAGGCCACCTCCTCAATTCTAAATACTCCTACTGGGGTACCCCAGGGCTCTATACTGAGTCCCCTTCTCTTCAATATATTTATAAATGATTTCCAACTCTATCCCATTCTCAGACATCATCCAATATGCCGATGATTCTGCTATTATCTGCGCTGCCACCTCTATCCCCTCACTCCTAAAACTGACTCAAGATGCTTTTACAACTGAGCAATGGATGAAAAGGAATCACCTAGCACTCAATGCCTCTAAAACCAAATTAATGTTATTCACCCCCTCTAAGGCTACTTCTTTCAATATAAACACATTCCACATCTCTAGACAAAATAATCTACCCCTGGAACTGATGTCCGAGACCAAGTTACTTGGGGTCCAAATTGATAACCAGCTCAAATTCAACTCCCACCTACAGTTAAATATCAAGAAAACCCATCAAAAACTAGGTATGCTTTACCGACAAAATCATTACCTTACACCTGCTATCAAAATCACCCTCTCTACCTCATTTTTTATCCCCTCCCTTCTCTATGGAGCTCCACTCCTAACTAATCTACAGACCTCTCTAAAAACACAACTTTCCTCTTGCTACAACAAAATTGCCAAGTTCGCTACCAACCACAAGTCCTCCACCCACCACTGTTCCTCTCTCCAAAAACTAAAATGGCTAGAGCTACCCAGTTATCTCACATATACTCAACTAAATCTTGCACATAAGCTCATTTTCAACCCCTCCCTTTGTCCCTCCCTTTCATCAGCCTTTAAAATGCACCTTCCTGCTAGAGTATTAAAGTCCAACAATCAAAATCTATTAGAAGTATGTAAACCAACTCGTCCCCCAGGAAAAATCTTCTGTCTTATGGCCTTGCACGCCTTTGGAACTCCCTACCACCTTCCATTCGCACCACCCCCAACCATTTTATATTTAAAAGATCTCTTCACTCACATCTAGTATCCCAGTGGGAATGCTCTTGCTCCCACCCCACATAACTAACACTTGCAAACTCCATCTTCTTTCTTCCTCTGTTTCCTCCTGCAACTTTCCTAATTACCCACCCTAACTCATACATATTATTATTCCTACAATAATCGGAAAGAATATACTAGGCCACACTTCCTAAGTATTGCTTCCCTAATACGTTATTGCTTCTCAGTACTTTTGTGCATTGCTTCCTAATATGTTATTATTCCTCAATATTGTCATGAAATGCTTCCAAATATGTTGTTATTTCTCAGTGCTTTTGTGCTAAATTTCCCTTTAGTCTGTATTACCTATTAATTTCATCACTAGATTGTACTAAGCTTTAGTTTTGTTGTATTATTTGCAAATTGTTATTTCTTGTATGATTAACTTCTGTGTAATTGTATAATTTGTATATCTATTAATAACCTACTTAGTTTTGGAGCTTTTCTCCCCAGGACTCCATTGAAAACGGGTTCATTTGGCCCAATGGACTATCCTGGCAAACCAACTGCAAATAAAATAAATAAATAAAATACTGTCATATGCATTTCAATACCAAAGGCTTATACATTATCTAGTCGTGTAAATATTCTCTGCATGGCAACAACGAAAAGGCTTTCAATGCTGGTAATTCTTTAACAATATGCTTACTAAAGCTTACTTGCATCTTACAATGTCCGACAAGCTTACTAAAGCTTACTTGCATCTTACAATCTCCAACAAGCTTACCTGATGTTCATTAAACCATGGCTACTTAAACAGAGCAACAGGGCACTGTGACTGCATACAGTTCCAGAATAAGAAGCATAAATCAACAGTACAAAAATCTGATAGAAAACCAGAACATTTTGCAAAATCAAGGACAGATGAAAAGCCACGGTCGTATTTGTGATCTACTTTGGATGGGGGAATACTCTGCACATTTACACTGCATAACTGCTCCTTGCCTTCCATGGACACATCCAGAGCCACTACAATGGGGAGTGGGGTGCAATAAGTATACCGTAATGTACTCCTCCAAACTCCACAAAACAAGGCAAAAACACGAAAGCGAGGACCAATGCAGGCTGAAAATGTACTCCAAATTTATTGACACACAAAGACACGAAAATGTAGAACACAGAATGAACGCCTTCGCACTCACAGCGTTTTCGTCCAGATGGACTTCATCAGATAAAATGCCTTACTACTTTAAAATGTTTTATATATAAAATCAATTTCCACAAGCACCAATCATTTATCCATCACATTATAAACCTACGAATCAACCTACAAGCTACTAAATAATTTAGTATTTCATCACTTCCTATAACAAACATATTTGTTTCTTTATATATATAAATAAATAATTAAATAATTAAATAAACTTTATTATATTCATTTAAAACATCCTATTAATGTGTTGACTTATTATAAAAATTCTAAATTACTGTTAAAAATGTTTATTAAAAAGTTATCTTGTTAAAAGGTTTATTATACAAATCAAACCAGTGTTTAAACAAATGTTACCTAAAATAGAGCAAGGGTGACACCTACTGACAAAATCTGGTAAATGCTTACTTTGTTTAAACACTTTGGTTTGATTTGTATAATAAACCTTTTAACAAGATAACTTTTTAATAAACATTTTTAACAGTAATTTAGAATTTTTATAATAAGTCAACACATTAATAGGATGTTTTAAATGAATATAATAAAGTTTATTTAATTATTTATTTATTTATATATATAAAGAAACAAATATGTTTGTTATAGGAAGTGATGAAATACTAAATTATTTAGTAGCTTGTAGGTTGATTCATAGGTTTATAATGTGATGGATAAATGATTGGTGCTTGTGGAAATTGATTTTATATATAAAACATTTTAAAGTAGTAAGGCATTTTATCTGATGAAGTCCATCTGGACGAAAACGCTGTGAGTGCGAAGGCGTTCATTCTGTGTTCTACATTTTCGTGTCTTTGTGTGTCAATAAATTTGGGGTGCAATAAGTATGTCACAATTTGAAATGTCTCTGGCTGACAGTGATGGATCTGACACTCATACCTCTCAACTTCAGAGCAAGAAATCTGGACAAAGCCATACATAGAACTAGAAGTGGGACACAAGCCCAAAAATAAGGCCAATTTTTAAATATTGCTCTTATAACTTAAATAGAACAGGTAGATCTTGCATTAGTACAAATTTTCTGAAGGGTATGAAATCTGAAACTCAAATGTCTGCCATTATTTTCTAACTTCAATCTTTAATGACTTGCCACTAATTTGCCAGAAAACCACAATTTTATGAAAACGGACCAAAATGTGATGCAAAAATACCTGTCAAAAAGGGACACCTTTTTAATATTAACAGTTAACTTGAAGCAGCTAACAAAATAAGAGCATCCACATGCATTTCTGAAATAAAGGTAATCTATAAGTGATCATTACAGTTATATATAATTGTAAACCCTCCACATTTTCTTCCAAAATTGCCATTTTGGAGGAGGGATTATTAGGGGAGAGCAACATTTTGAGCCAGAATTGGGGACAATTGAGATGTTTGGATATTCCTAATCTACAAAGTGATTTGCACGTACCTCTCAACCTCTTAATGCAGGAAATCTGAACAAGGCCAAATATATTGGGGAACATACAAACACTACTAAAATTGCTCTTGTATAAACTTAAAGATAGTCTTGCATTAGCATGCATTTTTCTGAAGGTTATGACATCTGAAACTCAATGTCTGTCATTTAATGGCTTCATTCCTAAATGATTTGCTAGAAAACCACAAATTTGAGGAACAAACCAAAAATAAGCAGCAAATATCTATTTATTCTGCAAAGATATGGACAACTGAGAGGTATAGTGCAACCGGGGCTGTCTGAGCTTGCTACCCCCCCCCCCTCACAAAATCATGGTCAAATGGAGCCTCCCCCCTGCAGCCATTCCAATGTCCCATTCCATGTTTATTTTGCCCCATTTATCATAAACACTAATGTGTATACTGCTTTACTTCTGCGATGATTTAGGATTTCATTTGAAAGTTTTATTTTGCATTTTACAGCACAAACCCTAATACATATCTGTTAAAGCAATGCAGTCTCACAATGAAAATAGACTAACATTAAAACTTCTCTGCTCTTGAAACTCGCATGCATTGAAACAGCACTGAAACCCACTTTCAGAGAAAATACATTTTGCCAATGGCAAATATTAACTCTGGGCTGTCTTCAAAATCATAGGCCCCTCGAACATAACATACACGTGCTCTTTGATGCACCTTCCTGACTGTATTACATTATATTCCTTGTACAATACAGTACAGTTGTTAGAGGGCATTTTAAATTTATTGTTTTGAACATTTTTCCAGTAAACAATGAAACAAAAAGCATCCACCAATGACAAAACTGCCCAATTCAGAACATTTCCATCATAAAAAGTCTACTCAAGTCCACCAGTATCAGTAAAAAATATACACAATCTCTGAAGTAGTAAACTCCACATTGAAAAAATGTGTAACTAATAAAGAGGTTGCTGCTAGCAAACACTTTATATGTCATTGTTTAATCTACAAATAAAGTGCCTGTTACCCTTGAAGAATAAATTGCTTTTGTTGCATGCAATAAAAAAATGAAAAGCTAGTAATACTGCAATAGGGAATTGATAGCAAACTGTTAACAGGTTCATAGTTAGTAGGTATCTTTGCCAAAAAGACTGCAGCATCCACCCCCTTTACAACACAATACAGCATCAGCAATGCATTTACCTACTGTGGGAGTAGAACCCACAGCCTTCAGCATCTAAAGCAAGTACACTATCTGTTGTGCTATTAACAATGCAAGCAGACTAAACACAAGCAGCACCAAACTTTTGCTCCCCTGCAGCTCTCAGCTCCTTGTAAAATCTACTCGACACTCAGCTGTATCTCTGAACCTTTCAGCACAAGAAATCTGGAAAAAGCCAAAATTTATTGGGGACAAAAGGCCAAAAACCAGGGACACATTTTAAACATTGCTTGTATAATGTTTGAAAGTTGCTAGAATAAAATGCTGCGTTACCACCATACATTTCACTGCCACGTCTTGAACCCGGGGACCCGTGCAAAACAGTCAGAGCAACATACCACTATGCCAAATCAACTGTTTTGTGAAAGAGGAAGACTGAAACTTAAATAGCTACCATTTAGTGAATTCAGTTCTCACCATAGCACAGCTGTCAACCTCTTAGCACAAAAGACCTGAACAAAGCCAATAATGGGTGACTACAACCACCAAACATTCAGTGAATTCAGTTCTCACCATAGCTCTCAACCTCTTAGCAAATAACACCCGGACAAAGCCAGTAATGGGAGAATATAGCCCCCAAACATATTCAGTAAAATCAGTTCTTACCATAGCTCTCAACATTAGCAAAAAACCTGGATAAAGCCAATAAATACCTGAACAAAGCCAATACTGGGTGAATACAGCCCTCAAACATATTCAGTGAATTCAGTTCTTACCATAACTCTCAACCCTAGCACAAAACCTGGATGAAGCCAATAATGGGGGGAATACAGTCCCAAACACTACCTAAACAAAGCCAATACTGGGCGAATACAGCCCCCAAACATATTCAGTGAATTCAGTTCTTACCATAACTCTCAACCCTAGCACAAAACCTGGACGAAGCCAATAATGGGGGAAATTACAGTCCCAAACACAGGGATACATTTCAAATATCTATCTTGTACACTTAGAAAATTGCTAGAATAAAAGCTTTTGTTACCATGCACTTTCTGAAGAATATGAAGTCTGATATTGAAGTATGTCCATTTTTTTTAACTTTCGTTAACCAGGAAAGTCTGACTGAAAAAAAAAGCTAATTTTTAGCAGAGGCCCAGGGAGAAACACTCCAGACAGCCAAGAATAAAACCAAAGAACATGTAGCTGTCAGGCAACAAGGACACAAATGCAGAAACCACAGATTTTATGAGGAACAGAAAAAGTATGAGGGAAAATCCTGCAACATTTTTACAAATGGTGGTGGGTAGGGAATTCAGGCTCTTGCCACTTGGGCCCAAGGTACAGGGTTCAAGCCTTATTCTCTACCCACCACCATGTACACCTGGGGCATTTTACACACACACACACACACACACACACACACACACACACACACACACACACACACACACACACACACACACCTCTACCTGAAAGTGTCCCATCTTCCGTTCGTTTACTATTCCGTTTCAGGTCCCATCTTCCGTTCGTTCACTATTCCGTTTCAGGTCCCATCTTCTGTTCGTTTCAGGTCCCGCTCCCGCTTGCTATTCCGTTTCAGGTCCCGCTCGAATCATCCTGCTTGTAAACCCGTCTGTGTGAGTTCCCGCTCACAAACTTCTAAATGACCGCGATAATGTCAGCACGCCCGCGACTGGACTGTTAGGACTTCTTTCTTCTTAAAGAAGAACGCACGTAAAAAAAAAAAACAAAAAAAAAAAACTTTTTTTGAAATTATCTAGCCGATTCCAAGGGGGTGCAAGTGCACCCCCTTGCACCTGCCTGCGGGCGCCCTTGCCTGCAAACACAGCAGGTGCATACACAAATTAACACTCTCTTTCTATGGCTTCTGATCCAGCTAAATTTTGTTTGTGTCTTTCGGCTTTTTCCGGTTAGGGGTCGCCACAGCGGAACTCCGGTCCGCTAATGATTGGTAGTTGATTTTTATGTGCCAAGTTAACAGCCCTGATGCACAACCTTCAATGAAGGTATGCCCATTCACGCATGTCTCCACGCAGAAAACGCTCTAACTGAGAATCAAACCGGACAGCGTCTTACTGTGAGGCGACAACGCTACCACAGCACCACCACCGCGGCTTCTGAACCAGCTAAATTAAGTAAAATAAAGGCCTTTGTATGGTCATCTATCAGAAAATGCAGCTTGTATGAAATTATCATAATCTTGCTCAAACACTCTCCAATTATCTGCAATATTATCAACTACAAGTGGAGCTGGTCTATAAAATCCTTTTGCCATGCCAACAATGCATGTCCAAACACAGTGAAAATATGGCCCTTGTAATTACATACGAATATGCACACACATCTAGCACTTGTAATAACATTCAAATGCACACTATACTCTTCGAAATACTGTACTTTGCAAAATAACTGCACTGTAATACTGCACAAACATACAAACAGTATGCTTCGGATATCTTAAATAGCTGTAATTAATACGAAAAAGTAGTCATAGCGAAAAAATGCAGTCATTTCCCTTATTTTATACATTTTATGTGATTTGGACTTTGTTTCAAATATTTTCATAACTATTTTGAATATTTTTATCAGTATGTTGCAGTTTTGGATATTCTGTTTAACTAGAAATCTGTTTTGATCATTCCGAGTACTTTGTTTTACATTTTTTAAATAAGAAATCATTTAAGCAAGTTTTGATACCGGAAATTCCTTTCTGACCTGTTCTGCGAGTTATAAGTGCAGTAGGGATGATCTATTCCTCTATATTCCTCCATTAACTGAGTGCCTTCTGGTCTTGAATCTGGATCCCATTTTGACACCATGTTGCTCATCTTGATTTACAATTGAAGACAAACAGGCAGAGTAGTTTGTTTATATGCTTTATTACATAGAAGCACTTCAGGATGGATAGCAGCAGTACAAAACAAACTGACTAAATGACAGACTACACAGACATGCATGCTTACATCTCAACAGCTTACTACAAAATGGCAGGCAGGCTCGCACATGCTCTGTATTTATATACTTGTGCAAGCCCATGGAAAGCTTCTTAAAGGTATACATGCATACTGATCTACACCCATATTAGTGACTGTGGCTGCACTGTCTGATGTTGCTACTGCTCCCTAACTCACTAGCGCCTTTGTCCAAGTCCAGACATTTTCTTTTCACCTTCATGCCCCTTTCCTCTTCTGCATCTTCCTCATTCACTATTTGGTACTAGTCTTCAAGGCCTTGCCCTTCTCCCTGTTTCTGGTGTCACTCCCTATCATCTTCATCTGTTAATGCATTCTATTGCCAATCCTCACTACAATCTCCCACAAAGTTTGACTGTCCCGTCTAGAGGGCTGAGAATGGATCCATGTGGCATTCCAGTATTGACAGGAAGGAGGGGAGAAAAGGTGAAGAGTCATTTAACAGACTGGTATCTATTGATTAAGTTGTTGTTAAACCACAGAAGTGTGGACTGTGATAGCACTACACAAGACGGTTGATATAATCTCTCACCAAAAACACCTCTATCAAAAACTTGAGAGAGCTCAAGGAATACAGAACAAACATGTTTGCCTTTGTCTCTGGCTTTTTAATAGTATCTGTGATGGTTAATAAGGCTGTGGTACTGCTATGGGTGGGTATAAAACCATGCTGTGTGGGGTCAGGAGTTTTCCCTGAAGGATGTGTTCAAGTAGTAGTTTGTGAATGCACTTCTCCAGAAGTTTTGACAAAGGGGATAATATGGCAATAGTTCTGAAATTAGTTATATCAGATGAAGTTCCTCCTTTATGAAGGGGAATGATGAATAATTTTTTCCATAATGAAGGAACATATGACTCCTTGGATAGAGCTATTAAGACATACATGATAGGCTATGGAATTGGCAAGCAAGCTTCAGGTATTCTGGGAGATTATCTGTTGATGGAGAACAGGGTTTCAGTTCATTAAGGAGTAATGATTTGATGTAGGAGGTCTGGATGGATTTTAGGGTAAAACAGTGTGTGTCTGCTGTCTGAAAAGAGGGCACATCAGGATTATTTTGTGGAAAATCTTTAGTAAGGGCTTTAATACTTTATAAAATGTGTGTTCAATTCAGTAGCTATTTCAGAGGGGGTGTTATTTGGGGCAGGATTAGAAGTGGTGGTTGTTCAGGGATGAAGTATATTATAAATAGAAAACCAGAGTTTTTTGGGGTTGGAACACTGATTTACTAAGGAGTTACTGTAGCAGATTTTCTGGTCTGCATTAATCTTTCTTTTGGTATGGTTACATTGAAGGTTTTGGACAGATTTATGTTTTAATCATTCTTTCCAAGCCCTTGCTATCTCTATATTGCTTCCTTGCTATATTGCTATCTCTTCCGTGCATTAGGTCCCTGCTTTGAGTGGGTAACTAAGCAGTATAGTTATTCTTTACTTATTTTGTTCTAGTTGGTGCCAGACTATTGAGGATTTTTAGGAAAAAGGTGATACGTTTGTGTGCAGCTTCAAGTAGAATATTTTTTCACAGTAGATCAAAGGAGCTTAGTATTTTATTAAATTTATCAGGGTTAAAATGAGTGTAGTTACAGGAAATTCTACACAAGTATCATTTGGCATGATGGGTACCACATCTATATGCATATACAGGGAGGTGGTCACTGAAGGAATCAGAGAGGGTGCCACTGGAGAACTACTTTGTGGAATCAGACTCCAATATCCAGCTGAGAAATGAGCCATTGTTTTTGGGCCAGTTAAAGCAGCTGGTGGATGAACTAAGTTGAGTCAAGCCAAATAGATGGAGGCTAGCTGATGGGTATTTTGTAGAGATAATCTTCTAATTGAAATTATCCCCTAGGATTATCATTTAATTAGAAATTGTATGCGATATCAAGTATAGTATGTTTTCCAGGGTTGCAGCCTTATTGCCTGGGGGAATAATGAGTACTGTTATATATAATTGTTTATGGAGTTCAGCATTATGGAATTTGAGAATAGATTTATTATAGGGTAGGGCTGCAAGGTAGTCATGTATAGTAAAATTACTCAACCACTTGTTTGGGTTCTATCTTTTAATCAGGGAATGAAATTTCACAGTTAATTACATAGGGTTTTAGCCATGTTTCAGTTATGGAAAGAATATCTGTTTATGCTGGAGAATGCAGGCATGGAGATCTGAAATTTTATTATAGATACTACAAATATTTAAGAAAATAAACTTAAGCTATTTGGGTGAGTTTGAGCTAAGCCGGCTGGATTTTGATGGTTTTAGTGATGGTGGCATTGGTCTACATTTTGAAAGGAGATGGGTAGGCTGAGTTTGTCTTTGAATGAGTTTTGGAGGCTATAGGGGAGTCAGGATGGGAGAGGAGGCCAGAGCTGAGGTGAATATCTTCACAGTGTAGTAGGAGAAAAAGATGGATAGGTCTGGTAAGCTTGTATTTGTTTAACTTTAAGGGTTCATTTTATTTTGGTGTGGGGCAAGGGTGAGAGTTTAGTAATTTAGATATCAGGTAAAGATTGGGTGCATTTTTCTATATATTGGATGTGATTAATGTTGAATTGGGATGACTTGAATGGTTAAAGGTGAAACAGATAATGGGAGACATGTGACCCAAGATTGAGTGATGTATGGTAATTTGTAAGGTGATAAAACAGAAAGAGTAAGAATGCAATAATATTTAAAAGAAGCATGGTTTGCCGAGAGAAAGGTCAGTGATACAGGTGCTTGCTAAAACACTGGGGAGACAAATATTGAAGGGGAAGGAGTAGATAGGTAAGTGACATGAACACAGTAAGTTATGATCACGGAGGTCAGTTAGTAAATAAGGGAGGCAAGAAAGTTGGGAGTGTTTAAATGCAGACTGATGGTTTAGGAGTTGTGTATATGCCTTTAAGAGAGGTGGGAAACAGGTGGAGAACAGGTCCTATAAATGTAATGCTAAGACAGGTGGCTAGGGAATTGGGGGTATAAGGAAAGTGTAACGGGAAACTGCACCAACATCTATAGGAGTCATTTATCTGTTATAGTTTCAGTGGAGCAATTAAGTAATAGGAACAGTAGTCTAAAACATGCTTTGGAAGTACAAAGGTTATGTTAACTCCATCAGAATGCAGTTACAGTAGAACTGTTTTGAAGGAGTAAAGTACTGCAAAACACTATCTACAGATGAGTTATCCTCGGACAAATACAACTTCACAGCAAACTGATTGGAGGAAGGCTTGTAGAGAGGAAGGAAAGAAATTAAATGTGGCTGAGAAAGCAATAGAAAGAGTATAATCAATTACCTGAGAGAGAAAAAGGCCAGCCAGTCATGTAATAAATATTGCTTAAGTTTGTAAGCATGGGCTCTATGACAGGACATTGCGCTCTCACTACTATTATAAGACAATGGACAATAAGTAGAACAAAAATCCACTATAAGCCTTAAATTAATAATCCAGTGATCCTAATCACAATGGTACAGTTCAAAACCCCTGCTAAAACTATGTGATTGAATGCAGGACAAACATTACCTTTCTACAACCATTTTTTTTAATTTGTGCACAAGCATTTGGAATCCTTACCTGTGACTTTATGACAGCATTCTCATTATAAGCATTTAATTATTACATACAACATATCCAGTAGTTAGCAGTGCTAGCACTCAATCAACTTGTACAACAATGTACAATTACTATAGCAAAACTGTTCAGTGCATAAATCGGGGTAAAGTATTCTGGTACATTATAATTCAGCAATAAAGTAACATACCAGGGCTATTACTTCCAAACTACACCATGCTATATCATGGTAAAACATTCTTATATAAATAGATATTGTCTCAATAAAATTGTACAGTACATGACTACTGCACTACAAAGCTATACATTGTGCAACAAAATACATAACTCATAAAAGTATTACCTGCAGCACACATGACGGGGTAACAGAAAATATACCCCTGGGATCACTTCATTGGCTCTGCTTTACAGAGGATCAGTTAATTAATCAATAGGGCGGCGAAAGTAGACACTCTCTGGCTAGACTTATAAATGCCCTCGGGCAGATAGTCTAGTACCCACCTATGAAAGCAATAATGTGTGCAGTAACTGACATTAGTTCTGGAAGTGAGCATGTTGTGTCCTGTACCAGGGTGAAAGAAACAAAGGGAAAAAGGAATACAGGACAGAGGGGCTACTATGATTTGTTTAGGTCCAGGTGTGTCCAAGCATTTTGACTCAGGGGCCATTTACCATAACTGGCAAGGTTTAGAGGCCACATTACCATATCCAACATGTTTCTAAACATCAACAGTTATAGTGCATAGTAAGGGCCAAATAAAACACCTCAGTGGGCCAGACTGTGGTCCTAGGGGGTGACCAGTTGGACACCCCAAGTTTTTAAACACTAAATTGCCAAGATAACAGATGTGTGTGTGTGTAGGTGATACAGACTTCAGAGTCCTTAAAACAAATTACTTAAGACTGGGAGACTTGCACATACTACAGTCTCAGTTTCATGCCTTCTAAGAAAGTGGAAGGTAATCACTGCTTGTAGGCACACTTTACAAAACTTTACAATAGCCACTTAGACAAAGTAACCTTAGAAACATTGGAACCCAACTTAGCTGGGGAGAAAGAGTTGGTCACACTTTCAGAAGCCTTTCATATTATGTAAGAAGCACAGCTGGTGCAGAACATCTAGAAAACACAACTGATATTCACCTTTATTACAAAAAAATTTGTGGAAAACCATCAGTAAATGGATAGTCTGATTTAAGGCAAATACAGAGGCAACCTTATACAAAAAAATCTGGATTATTCCTGAGACACACTCTAAATGCAGAGGCATGCATGATAGTGCTTGCACTTCTGAAATTCTCCTAGCACACAAATAAATACCAGAAACAGCACTCTCCAGAACAGAACCTTCATGTCAGCAGCATTTGTATGTTCAAAAGGGGGCAATAGTGGGGCTTGAAAGTAAACAGTCAAGACTCAGGGGGTAATGGATCTCTCAATGGTGGACAACAAAAAGATAACCTTCACAAATGCTTTTAAAAGTCTAAGGGAAGCAATGCAGGTATATTGCTCACCCACATGAAAATTAGAAATAGCAGCTAGAGTTACTGGTCCTTAACTGAAAAAGGCCCACCAAAAATATTCAAAAATAGAAATGATGCCAAGAAAGGGTCCAGTCCCTTGGAGCAAATCCAAACTGAAAATCTCTTCAGCTTACTTCTGTAAATCTTCCTGGTTGCAGAGGTTTTGAGAAGAGATAAGGATGTGGTCATCGTCAGAAGAAAGCCTGGAATTCCTGGCCATCATTGGAATTAGAGAAATCAACAGTAAGGCTGAAGGATCAGATCCAGAACCCAGGCAGGTGACCTAGGTGAGGCCAAAGAAAAGGGAACTAAACCTGATGGGGCAATAGAGGAGGAATGTGGCTATAAGTGAGCTTGAAGGATAAATATAAAGGAGTCCCAGACACCAAATATGGAACAGGTCATATGCAAGATAAAAAATCTGCTGCATTTGGTATCAGATGCGGTTAAATCGCAAGGTTGGCCCTAATTGCTGAACATTGTGGATGCCACTAATGGCTCAAGTAATTATTTCTGTGGCAAGAATGATCAATCTGCTCAATTTGTCAAGTAAAATTTTGGATTTCCCTGGGATGTGCACTGTAAGAAGAAAGCACTGGGAAGATATTGTCCATGGCTAAACTCTCGTGGCTTCCCAACATAGGGGACAGAAATGAGTTCCATTAATAACCAGACAATAGACACTGCCCATTTGAATAGCAATCACACCTGTGGGGAGGTGGTCCTGAAAGGCCTGCAATGCAGACTGTTCTCTCTCTAGGACAAGGTGCCCTGGAATGTTCTCCCTTCAAAATGCCCCCACCTCAGAATGGATGCATCAACAGTCACTGTGGAATGCTGCTGGGAAAAGATAAAGGGGTTGCTTAAGAGAACAACGGTGGCAATATTCAGCACTGAATATGCAGTCTGCAAATTGGAGTGAGCCTGACAGGATAATTCATTGGTTGGCAGAAGATGGACCACTGGACAGAAAGGTTGAACTAAAGGACCCTCACACAAAACACTGTATAAGATAAAAGGGTGATTGATGCTGCCATGGATCCCAATAGACAAAGAATCAAATAAGATGTAGGGTGATGGTACAGAAACACCTGAAAAGCTTGCAGATGTAGCAATCACAACCTGGTTACCAGACGTTTGGCTACCCAAGTAGTGTCCAGGTGGCATCCTATAAATTCTAATGCCTGAACTGGTTCCAATGTGGACTTCTCTCTAATGAACATGAATCTTAGGGGTGAGCACAGGTGGAGAAAGGAGTCTCTGGATTAAATGGAGTCTTTCATGGTGGCTATTATGAGCTAGTCATCTAGATAAGGAAACCCTCAGAACCCCTGCAAATCTGAGTTATGCAGCTAGCACTGCCATCCACTTGGTAAGCACCCAAGAGGCTGTGCTGAGGCCAAACTGCAGTGTTCTGAAATGAAAATGATTGGCTTCCAGCAGGAAGTGTATGTACCTCCTCAACTCCCTAGCTATCTTGATGTGATAGCAGGCATCTAGTAATCCTTCCTCAGTAGAGGCAATATGGACTGCATTTAACCATCTGGAATGATGTCTATTTCACAAATGCATTTTGCTGGCTGAGATCCAAGATTGGCCCGAGGTCCTCGTTTGCTTTTGGGTCTAAAAATAACATTGAGTAGTCTAGAGAAACCTCCTGATGACTCACTTGTCTAGCAGTTTTAAGCTTTTTAGAGCCACTGCCCTTCATTGTGGAGGTGGATCATCTGGAATGGATTTTAAGCTTAAGTTTGGGAGAGCGAGAGACTAAAATAGCCTCTAGTTATTCTCTGCACTTTATAAGTTCCACATATTTTGGGTTTGTAATACCATGATGGGAATGGACCACATTCCTAAGTCAAAGTATGATTAAAGGTCATGAAATTAGTATTGTTTCAATCTTTGATGTCAGTCTAAAGTGCTCTTTGCAGCACCCACAATGTGTCTAGCAATGACACCTTCTGCACTTCGCATGGAGTTACATGCATTGGTAACATATCTAAATATGATTGTAGATTCCTTTTTAGAAGACCCATTGCTCCTACTACTATTGGAACTGTATGGGTACCTTCCTTCCACATTGTTCTTGTTTCTGCCTACAAATCCTGACATTTTATAACTCTGTCTCTCTCAGAAATGGTAGGGATGGGACCAGAACCCCAGAACAGGGAGAGTGAGAGGAACCCCTACCTGAATGTGTGTATTTAGGAGGATCATGTCTGCTTCTGTGAGGCTACTTGAGGACAGCACCAATCTAAAAGATGCCACCAAGGGCAGTCTAGAGCTTAGATGTCTGTTCCTCTCCAAATGAAGAGTGGGAATCGCATATATGGAAGGGATGGCTCTTTGGAAAGGCTAGTTCCAAAGAATTGGAAACGGATCAGGAACTGGGTCTGAACTTGATCTAAGCCTGGAGATTAAGGAGAAGTCAGGTCCGAGGGTCACAAAACCTTTGGAGCTAGCCAGAGATTACCATAGGATCCAGATACCTTTTGGCCAGCTTAGCACCTTCAAGTTCCTTCTCCTTGAGCTTCTCCATCCTGTGTTTTTCTGACAGTTTGTCTGCTAACTTTTTGGGTTGAAGGAAGCCAGACAATGAAACAGCCAGTTCTCACAGTGTGATAGGGAGAAAACCCTTTAAAATAAATTTGAACTGCCAGTCTGAAACTGACAGATATCTGAAGGAATAGCACAGCTCACAAAAGCTTCTTCCAAGTGAGCCACCCCTAAATAACAAACAGTTGACATGTGGGTCTTGGGACAGTATCTTGTGTCCCCATGCCAAGCACATTTTGAAACAGAGATCTTCCTGAACATCCTGCAAAGAAAGAAAAAACACAGTTACAAGCAAAAACATCACAAGAAACACCACAGCACTGACCACTGATTATCAGACACCAACTCAAAGAATTTGAATAGAAAACCTGAGAAAGGTTTAAAATATCAACAAAGTAACTACACTTGAACGATTCAACAATCCTGCCACGAGGCAGAAAAAATAGCTTATCTTTATGAAACTAAACAAAGCACCAAGGGTTGGAGACAGCATCTTTCACAGTGGCAAACAAGATCTGGGGCACTGATAGGGCAGCATGGCATTATACGAGGAGGAGGTAGAGTCTTGGAGCCAAATGCCGAATGCCAGTCCATTCATATATGATATACCCAGTTCAGACACAAGGAAAAAGCAACACTGGATCCATGGATATGGATTACCAGTCCAATATGCTAGAGTTCACACATTTGCCCTATGTGGCTTTTGTTTACAAGTTCACTGCTTCCAGGGCTATACCAGTGATGGCAAACCTTCTGTGCCAGGAGCTTTTGATACACCAAACCCAAAATAATTCACATGAGCAATGAATGCAAAAGCAGCATCTTTGGTAACTCAGGTGTTGGTGATTGCTGACATGTCACCCCAAACATTGTGGCCTGTCATCTTTGATAAGTGTGTCATAGGTTTGCCATCACTGGGCTATACCCTTGTTTGAGCTGATATACCAATCTCTCCCAATTATTTCAGCAATATAGTATGGGACTTTCATTCTTCAGCTCCTTGTAACATTCCTTCCACCTGATCTTGGCAATAGTCCTCGAGTACATTTAGCGAACTCATTTTTTCCCTTGGTAATTGGAACCAGCACCTCAGTTTCCCCTTGCAGCAATCTACTGCTGTATTACTTCCTCTCTTCTCATATGGTGATCATTTTTACCAGTGGGAGCATCTGGTACTGATTATTTTTTTCTGAATGCCTCTCCATTTCCAATGTGCCAGGAATCCGTTTTTTTTTTGGTTCACTCCATGGTATACCTACATGAGTGTGTTCTCTCTTACTAGGCATGCTTCCTCTATTGCAGTTTCTCTCTTCCACACATTCCTGAGAACCTCTGGTGGCTTTGTTGCTTCAAAACCTGGTTCACACTCAGGTTAGTATAATGGTTACATTGTTTGCCTTACAGAAAACAAGGTACAGGGTTTGATTCTCACCCTCAGGGAGGCACAGCTAGGCTTAAAAAGGCCACCTGAGGTCATAGGCCTAGTAGTCACCTATGATCTTTCTTCTGAGTGGTGGGCTCAATTTCCATTTTGCTCATTTTCTCTGCTGGCTTTCTGCAGTTTATATGCTGTCACCCCTCAGCAGCCTGAGGGAAATTTCATGTTCTGTTCAAAATTAAATGTTTTCTTTCTGCACTG
This sequence comes from Protopterus annectens, assembly GCF_019279795.1. Lineage (NCBI taxonomy): Eukaryota > Metazoa > Chordata > Ceratodontiformes > Protopteridae > Protopterus > Protopterus annectens. Next base: position 529,191,786 of record NC_056734.1, read on the forward strand.
CTAATTAGTTTTGCATAGAAATTTTTTCTTGTTGGAAGTTTATTCCTTGGTGCATCACATTTTTTTCCTCTTGTCAGCAGCCTTAGTCCAGCAGTCTTTTTAATCTAAAATTCACCTGGTCCCAGTAGCTTTTTTTTTTGCTTTTTCTCCGCTTCCATCAGCAATTCCATTGCCGTAAAGCTATGCATCTTGCATGGGACATTCTGTGATGTGCCCTTATTTCTATTTGATATCCCTATTCTGTGTATTCAAGTAATCATGCAAAGCATGTACTTGGGGCTTTTGTTAAACATTGTATAATCACTTTTTTTAAAAAAATAATGGGTTTCTATCTGCAATTACTGCTACTCCACCTGCATTTAAAAGCACTCCAATAAAAAAATCACTTCTAGACTGGATTTTAACAAACCAAGGGTACCAGGCAAGCTGTCTACCAGTCACGCTAAGTGACCATGCCCCTACATTTTTCGTTAGGAAGAAAATACATATCCAAACCAGCATCTCATACAAATACACCCACAGCAAAAAATATTTCTCCTCTCACACCTACAATTTACTACAAAGCTGCGACTGGTCCCCATTAAAAAACCTGCAATTAGACCAAGCTGTAGAATACTTCAATAGCAAATTAATTGAAATATTAAATCTTGCCCAACTCAGAAAAATTTGCCAAAAAAACAAACAGCTGTCATCGCTTTCTAATGAAACAAATAGATAAGGCCTGGTCACTATATCATATGACCAGAAATAATGATCTCACCCTTTACAAACAAATTAGAAACCATGCTATGAAAAACAACACCAAGGATAAAAGAAACTATTTCCTCACCTGCCAACAAAAATACCAGCACAGTCCACAAAACTTCTGCATTTAGGAGTATAATGATGCTTTAATGAATTATCTGCTTCCATTTCTGAAATTGATAAAAGCATTTGTGAACATTTGCATTATGAACACAAATTTGAGCATGTGAGAATTTTTAAGAGTATGGATCATCTAGTAGGTTCTATTAAACTTCGTAAAACCAAGAAACTTAATAGGGACAGAAATGACTATAGTAATGGCCTGGCATATCCCAGACCTCCCCCTTCCCAGGAATGGGGCAAAAATACACTAATTCCAATGGGAATTCTGGCAACAGTAATATTATTAGCACTGACAATCCTTCCACTAGTAACTCGTCAGGTTTTATTTTAGACACGGAAGAGTTTCCGCCCCTGAGATGCTCAGAACGTCTGAGAAACAAGGGTCCCCAGGGGAACAAAAATTGGGATTATGGCCCCAATGAACAGGAACAACCATTGGAACAGGGGAGGGATGGTGAACAGAGGGGGAAGAGGTACCAGTCCTGGAACAACAGGATGCAAATGTGACTAACTTGTTGCATTTATCATCAAATAATTTAGGTGATGATATGGACCATTTACTCCCACCTTGCCACATAGTTACCAACACTTTAGGTGACTTTAATGTGTACAATTTTTCAAACATTGTGGTTAATTCTGAATACTCTGATTTGTTTGCCAAAGGATTTACCTTTGTACCCCCTACAGCCTCTAGATGTTTCTAATACCCTTACGGATTTAAGAATGTATACACAAAAGCTGAACTTGAATATTCTATTTAAAAACTCTGCACCTGGTCTTTTTTCAACCCTTTAGCCATCTCAAGTACATATAATCCCCCACTTCATCCCATTGTTCAACTTTGAGAACATATGTCAGTTAGATATACGTAACTCTAAGCTTTCTAACAGGAATTCGGACATGAATGAGAAAAAGGTAATGGATGAAATAAAAATATTTTTACAAACTATTAGAATTATGAAACCTGATAAAGGTGGAGGGATTATCTTGATGGACTATGAGGATTATAACAAGAAAATGCTTTTTATCTTAGGAGGACAATCTATATAAAAGCATCCATTAATGAACTGAATACTAATAAGGAATGAACTCCAAGATTTATTTATAGAGGGCTCCATTTCCATTGATGTGATTAATTTTTTTTTTATCTGTTCCCTACCCAAAAATATCAGTCATACTTGGGCTGCCCAAATTGCATACAAACCTTAGCCAACCACCCATGCGACCCATTGTGGACTCCAAGGGGTCCATTACCCACCCCCTTGCAAGATATTTAGACAAGTTAAATAAACATATATTGAGTGAGCCACATTTGCAAGGATTCATGGAGCTTATTACAAGCTATAGATGAGATACCTTTAAGGACACTTGTTTTTATAACTATTGATGAATGACCTTTATCCAGTCATACCTCACACAACTGTTTTGGAGTGGTTTACAGATTTCTTATTATTTTATGTACCTTTATTTTCTTGTAATATGATTGATGGTGGTCCTTCTACTAATCATGAAACTAACATTGTTGCAAGCAAGAGTGATTTTAAGATCTCTTTTATCACTGTATTCACTCAAGATAGTTACATACTAAGAAATATTTTATCAAAAAACTGGTCTACTTTAAGACATGACAAGAACATCAGACCACTAATAGGACTGCACCCTATTATGGTATATAGGAAAGGCAAGAACATGAAAAACATATTTGAGAGCAGTAATTCTTACTCTAACCATAGGCTAGGTTCTATGAACAAGTGTAACAGATGTAATTATTGCAGATATATAAAAGAATGCAATATTTTTGACATCAACAAAGTCGAAATCAGAATCGGTCAGAAATACAATTGCAACTCGGAGAAAGTGATTTACTGTGCCATGTGTACCACCTGTTCTTGCTCTTACAAAGGCAAGACTGATAGAAAGTTAAAAAATCGCATATACGAACATCTATATGACATAAGAATTAAAAAAGAGACTAATTCTCTTAGCAAGCATGTAATGGAGTACAATGACCATAAGTTCCAATTTTTATTATAGATAACATCAGTACTAACATGATGGGTGGTGCATGGTCACTATTACTTGAGAAAAGAGAACTATTCTGGCAATTATGTTTGAGTGCTGGGAACTGGCCAGGCCTGAATGAACATATTTCCATTAGCCCTATTTTAAAACTAAAGGCATTGGAAAGATAATAAGAAGTTATGTACTCACCATAACGTTCCATCTGAGTAGGTATCTTCATTTGTCTGCAACCTTTGGGATACGGATCCGATCTCAGATCCGAGCCGGCAACTTCTATCACAGCATAGATCCGAGCTCCTAGCTCCTCCCCTTACCCATAACCCCCTGCCTACCCTGACTGACCTCAGATCAAGTTTGCCCCATAGCACAGCTGATAAGTGTCCCAAAGGGAACAGATGCTAATAACCTCAAGAACGATCATTTTGGTCAGGGGGAAGGGGGGGTGGTGGTTGCAGACAAATGAAGATACCTACTCAGATGGAACGTTATGGTGAGAACATAACTTCTTAATCTGAAGTAGGGACTTCATTTGTCAGCAACCTTTGGGACAGAGTCCCCAGCTACCTAAATCTTGGGTGGCCTTCATGGAAGGATATTCCGGAGCACCGCAGAGCCAAAGGATGCCCTACCTCGGGAGACAACATCTATTTTATAGTGGCTGATAAAGGTGTGAGATGAAGCCCAAGTGGCTGCAGAACAAATGTCATCCAGTGAGTGGAACCCTAGCTTGAAAGGCTGCAGATGTGGCAACGGCCCTAGTAGAATGAGCATGGACTCCTTGAGGTGCAGGCCTTCCCGAGCTCTGATATGCTAAGAGAATACAGCTCGAGATCCATTGAGAGAGAGAAACTTTAGAAACTGGCTTTCCGAAATTACTTTTGGCAAAGGAGATAAACAACTGATCGGATTGCCTATGATCAGCAGTTCTATGAATATAAAAACGTAGTTGTCTGTATACGTCTAAGGAATGCAGCTTGTACTCTCCTTTTGTTTTGAAAGTTGGGGAAAAACACTGGGAGATTGAGAGATTGATTGATGTTCGCTTCTGAAGATACCTTAGGTAGGAAGGACGGATTGATCCTGAGGTAAACCCTATCTGGGTGAAAGACCAAATATGGTGGTTTGACACAAAGAGCTTGCAATTCCGATACTCTTTTAGCTGAAGTTATGGCCACCAAAAAGGCCGTCTTCCAAGAGAGAAATTTGAGATCAACCGTGGCCGCGGGTTCAAAAGGGGGACCAGTCAAAGCCAGTATGACTAGGGATAAATCCCATGGGGGTACCACCTCTTTGACTGGAGGCCTAAGGAGGAAGGTACCCTTGAGGACGGTCTTACACAGCTTGGAAGTGATAAGAGGGCCAGACTCTTGCCCCACGTGATAGTATGAGATTGCTGCAAGTTGTACCGTGACTGTGGAAGAACTAGCCCCCTGGTGAAAGAGAGAGGTTAGAAAATCTAGAACAGACGCTATCGGGGCTGTAAAAGGGTCTAAACGATGGTGTTCTGCCCAAATGGTGATGCGTTTCCACTTACTCCGATAAACCCTCCTGGTGGAAGGCTTGTGAGCTGCTACAAGAATGGCTTTGACAGGTGATGAGACCCGGGAGTCCTTATGAGGAGTGGAACTGGAGCAACCAAGCAGTCAGCTTGAGGTTGACCAGGTTCGGAGTCGGAAGATCAAGAGGGTGAGAAATGATATCCAGGAGGGGATCCAGAATCCATGGTGGATACACTAGGTGAGACCATAGGTAAGGGGGGAACCATGTCTGATGAGGCCAGAATGGGGCAATGAGGATCATCTTTCTCCCCAACTGCCTGGCTTTCTACAATAATTTCAACATCAGGGGAAGAGGAGGGTAAGCATTTCCATGATGTCTCCGAAGGAGACATCCTCGGGGGGTGACCTAGGGGAGCCTTCCCCTTCATCTCAGTCTGTATCTTCGGTGAGACTCTCAGTGGAGTCTATGTGCCTCCTCTTGCACTTTGCCTTGTGAGGAACCTCCTCAGGGGGGGCTGTCCGAGGAGTCCTCACGGGCGGTATCTTGTTCCACTGGAACTCCTAGAGGCGCTGAGGCAGGCTGCTCCAAGGGCCGGATGAGGGGAGCCAGGACCAGATGAGAAGGAAAGCGGGAGGGAGCCGAAGCCAGGACCGGAGGCCTGGAAGCACTGAACAGTGCCCTCTCCACCACAGTGAAAGCCGAGGGGGAGCTGCTCTCTGACGGATCCGAGACCCAACTCCCACTCGGATCCAAAGCGGGGATCGGACCCGGCGCCGAGAATGTCGGATCCAAGGGACCAGTGTGCTCTGACCGGGATGGAGCCGAAAGCACACCGAATCCCTCGGATCTGAAGCTCGGCCCACGGCTCAGAGAGGTCGGATCCGACAAACTCGAGTGAGCCGTCGGAGCAGACGTGCCCAGCACGGTCGGCTCCGACACACCCCCGGATCCAATGTGGCTCGGCTCCGAGCACTCCGAACCCAGAATGCGGGTCGGAGAAGGAGCAATAGGGGTGAAAAAAGGGGTCGAGCTCCCCCCCCCCGGAGGGGGGGGGGAGGCAAGAGCACTCCCATCTGCATCTGGGCCTGGATGAATCTCCTCATCATCCGGTCCATGTCCGCATCTGACATGCTAAAGGTGGACTTCGAAGAGGCCACCGAGGCCGACCTGGAGTGCCACCTCGATGACCTCGACGGGGACTGGGTCACCTCCTCGGGTCCCGGGGAGAAACAAGGGGATCGGATCCGAGGAGGAGGAGGAGACCGAGAAGACCTTGACGGAGAAGCCCTCTTGGCGGGTGGGGCCGATGAAGAGTCCTCGGCCCGCCGCTTAAGGTGCTTCTCCCTCTGCTTCTCTTTCCTGGACTCCCTATCCTCCAGAGCCAAAGCAGGAGGTTGAGTCCCGGTCGGAGGAAGGGAGGCAGGAGTGACCACTACCGGGGGGGTAGCGGTCACCGAAGTACCGGAGGCTGATGCAGAGTCTGGGGGTAAAAGGCCCGCCAGAAACAGCTTCGACCTCCGATCCTTAAGTGCCCTGGGGTTGAACGCCGCGCAAATCGCGCAACCCGAAGAGAGGTGTTCAACCCCAAGGCACCTAACGCACCGAGTGTGGCCATCAGCCGGTGAAAGCTTGTGACCACACTTGGTGCATTTTGAAAAAATGGCTTTAGGGGCCTCCGACATAACTAAAGTAAAGCACACTCACTAGGCCCCTACACTCAAGACACACATACATGCTACAACCAGTGGGGAGGGAGGAAAAATTTAAATTAAAATTTAAGCTAAAAATAAGAAGTTTTAGCATTAAGGGTAAACCTAACACGCACACACAATCACTCAATCAGAAAAGAAGAAAAAACTTTTTTTTTCTCTCACAAAATCGCCAAGAGCTCTGGAATCTAGCTGTTGCTTGAAGAGCGGCAAACTAGATCTGAGGTCAGTCAGGGTAGGCAGGGGATTATGGGTAAGGGGAGGAGCTAGGAGCTCGGATCTATGCTGTGATAGAAGGTGCCGGCTCGGATCAGAGATCGGATCTGTATCCCAAAGGTTGCTGACAAATGAAGTCCCTACTTCAGATTATATATTTCTCCATTATGTATTTTAAATAATTAATATGTTCAGCATTTATGATATGTGATTGGTATTTATTTTCCTTAACATTTTTATCATACCTAGATTTTAGTATTTAATTACACAGATATTTTTGTTTTAATATATTTAAAAATATATATTGCACATTGTCATTTTATGAACTAGTGCTTATATAGTGTGGTGTGTTCCATGAACTTTTTCAGCTTGTATACCTTGTCTGTTTTATAAGTTTAGTGACTGTAAATGTTGTGCTTTTAATGACATTAGTTCAAAACTGGGTGGAACTTCCTGTTGAAACTGTATAAAAAGGAAGTAACTATGAGGGGTAAATTGTCTGATGAAGTCTAGATCTTTCCTGGATGAAAGCGCTCATCCTTGGATTTTTATGTTCTGAAGTTAATAAAGTGGATTCTACATTCTACAACTGTGTCGTGATTTGCAGCCTGCATTACTTAGAGTGGGTTCAATCCAGCTACTTTTTGCTTTTGTGTTTATCTATTTTCTTAGATATATCATAAGCTTGTGACAGTGTCCCATCAGCTGCTCCTCAACAAACTTGCCACTTACAATCTCAATACCACATGCCTAACATGGTTTCACAGTTATCTGACCATCAACAGGCCACTAAATGGACAAACAGGCTCTCTCTACTATTACCAGTCACCACGGGGGTACCACAAGGCTCCATACTTGGGCCCCTCCTCTTCATATTTACCAACAACCTATATACTGCCACCCAACATGCCACCATCATCCAATATGCAGATGACTCCTCCCTTATCTGCTCAGCCCACTCCCCACAAGAACTCCAACACAAAATGCAATCCTCACTCCAAGATATTGAAAAGTACCTCACCAGCCACCAACTCAGCCTAAATCCAAATAAGACCAAGCTCATAGGTTCATAGATTAGTACTAGGCTAACTGCCCTTGTGAGCCATTTTAAACCTAGCCAATTATCCCTTGTGAGACTCAAACCCTGTACCTTGTGTTTGTAAGGCAAACACCTTAACCATTAGGCCACCCTCCCAACATAATTTTCTATAATAAATCTTCCAAAGCCAGTACTCAATCCCTCTCCATACTATCTAACAGTATAAAAATCGAACTGACCAAGCTGGTAGGGGTAACCATAGATGACTCACTAAAATTTGATGAACACATCTATCTGACCATCAAAAAAATCCACTCTAAACTAGGCACTGTATACAGGGTTAAACCTTATCTTACACAAGCTAAACTGGCCACTGCAAAATCCTACTTGCTATCCACCCTCCTATATTGCTATGAGGTCTTTACTAACTTATCAAAAACTGACCTAAATAAACTAGACTCCTGCTATAACAGAATAGCAAAGTTTGTCACCAAACAACCCCACAGAACACATCACTGCACTGCTCTCTGACAGCTCAGCTGTCTAGAACTTCCCAACCTATTATTACTAAAACAACTTTCACTTGCCCATAAAATCATATTCAACCCTACTGACTGCCCAGCACCATCAAACCTAATCCAGCCAAACACAAACTGTAAACTCCTTAGGTCATCCTACAAACTAATCCTAAAAGTAACCCAGTCTCACAACTATCATGGAGACTCCCTCTACTCCCATAAAATAGCCAAAGATTGGAACACCCTTCCTCAACAGATAACTAAAAACCCCAACCTGTCCACATTTAAGACGAAACACTAATTGGCTATACCTCTGTACTGCTTCCAGCCAATATTCTTCCTATTTTTTCCCCATTCATGTCACACTTGTAATCTCAAATAGTGGGATAGCTCTATGTGGGATGAGCACTATGTCTTATCTTTATTCATTTTTGTTCCTTCAGATGACAACTTGTAAAACTACATGACCACTTTTGGTCTTTCAGAAGTGACTCACCCCGTAAAGCTATATGACTTATGTACCTCATATACATTTGAAAGAAAAATACAGGTACTTACATATTATCGCAACCACATTTTCATGCTGCGATCATTGACGTAAAATTGAAGAACGGGCGTTTGGTCTTACCTTGTAAGGTCTGTCTGATGTGTTTTACAAGAAAGTTCAAACATTTTTTAAGGTGTGATGTAAGGCTGGGTTGTAAACAGAAGGCTTGGTAAAGCAGTCACCATTTTCTTCTGCTGCTGCTTCACTGACTGCAGTGGCTTGACTGGAGAAACGAGCTGCAGTCTCTGTGCCCTTTTACATGCATCAAAAGAACGTCTGATGGGAAGCAAAGACAATCAAGGGAGACTTTTTTTTTAAGTAGAAAATGGCAGTAATGCAAAATCTTTTGCATCTGCTAACTTCCTTTCATTCCCCCAATGCTAGTCTCACTTTATGGGTCAATTATATTGGAGAGGTTAATCAGATGTTTAAATGATTTTGCAGTACTGCTGCCATTTTCTGCTGAAAATCCCCTTGATTGTCTTTGCTTTCTATCAGACATCTAATCCTCCAACGGATTAGCTAGTCACAAATTGCAAGCAACGTTTGAAAACCCATACTCGTTTTACAAACCGAAAAAAAGAAAAACCCACCAAGATAGTGTTTAACAGTCTACTAGCCTTCGCAATCAGTTTGTAAGGGGTCACACAGGGTATATTGCTTTGGCTTTTTGTTTCCCGATGCTTTCTGTTGTCAGGGCAAAGGCCAAGAAAAAGGAACATGTTTTAAGTGTGGAATGGGGGAACTTGCTTAACTGACATCTTGAGACACTGGCAGTAAATGGGGAAACCTATTTTTTTTTTTTTTTTTTTTTTTTTTTTCAAACCTTAATTTTTTTTCATCCGAAGTGAGAAACCTTCCTAAAAACAAGAACACATTAAAGAAAATATGCGTCTGAGGTTCTCATACTTCATCGGTCCCAGTTGACAAGGGAAAGCAACCACCATTCACTCAAAAAGGTGGTTGCGATAATAGGTAAGTACCAAAATATATATATATATATATATATATATATATATATATATATAGTACTCGTTGTTGTGCCTTTCGGCTTTTCCCGGTTAGGGGTCGCCACAGCAAAACTCTGGTCCGCTAATGATTGGTAGTTGATTTTTACGTGCCAAGTTACCAGCCCTGATGCACAACCTTCAATGAAGGTACACCCATTCACGCATGTCTCCATGCAGAAGACGCTCTAGCTGAGAATCGAACTGGACAGCGTCTTACTGTGAGGTGACAATGCTACCGCAGCACCACCACCGCGGCGGCAATATATATAGTACTCCTTACATACCTGAAACATGCATGTTTATATTGTATTCTATAATATTTTTAAGCTCATTTACATATTGTTAGCAATGTACTACTTACACTAAGTTTGCTGCTTGTACCTTTATGTTATTTTTGTTGCGGAGCTTTTCTCCCCGGGTCTCCACTGAAAACATTGTTTTGTTTTTTTTTTTTTCAACCCAGTCAGACACTACCCGGTTAACAAATGTAAATTAATAAAAATTATGTCGACTTGTTCTTGCAACCCAAAGGTTTCCCTTACCTCACAGTCTGTTTTTAAATGATTTTGATGTATACATAATAGTTCAGTGCTCTTATTTCTTTCTTTAGGCTACAAACATTTTAAGTTATGGCTGAAAATGGGCACTAGTGGTTAAAGTCATCTATCTAAATAAAATAAACCTGGCCATTCAAGAACTTGTTTAACTTTTACAAATCAAAAATGGGTTTCTGTGGACCATCAGTCTCTGGCAGAAGGAAGTGCTTGGGATAAAAACATTTCCCCACTCCTCCAGGATGACCCCCCCCCCCCCACACACACACACACAAAATCTTGCAAGATAAGAGTGTGTAGATTAGACATTGGGAGAAATCTTATTACATCTTGGGATAAGCACATGAAACAAATATTTCACTAACTCCATGGCCTTGTTCTTTACCTCTAAAAAGAATATACATTTTTAAATTTCTTAGAAACTGGACAAATGCAAAGACTTAACTCTCACTATAGTACTATGTAATAAACAAGAGGGCTATTTCTAAACTCTTCTCCTGGCTGCACCCCCAGGCTTACGCAATCACCACTGCAACAATGCACTGGTTTTAAGTAAGCTAAATATTTGTGCATAATCTATGTATTGTTTGGCTGAGATTGTCAGTATCATTACAGAGTGATGTTTTCAAAGTTTCAGAGAGTGATAGTACAAACTACCTAAACTGCATTAATCATGCAAAGTTTTTGACTAGACTGACTCATTGCTTTATACAATACCAGTGCCGCAACAGACATTTTTGAAATGTGCTTTTCACTCTGTTTTATGTATACCCGGTAAAGTGCAAGCCAAGAGTGCAATTAATGTAATGAACTGCATTCCTTTCTGTCACATGAAGCCTGGCAGTATATGTTATCTGTGTACATGCTTCTTGGAAAGTCCTACTCCTTGTTTTCATTTTTGCTTTGTACATTTTTATGGTAGTCAGAGAGACTGCACTGTATCTGATGCCATGCTGTGTATCTTCATATTGTACTACTTATGTGGAAGCATACACACTGTACTAAACATTTAACTTCAGTAATAATTGCTACATAATTCTACAATAATTTGTAAGGTTGCAAAGACAATGTTATTCCTCTTTTACTTTTATCTTAATAGTGTGCTATAGAGTCCATTTTTTTTACAGTTTTAACTATTTCTTAACACTCAGTGCCTGTATTTTGTTTCTATCAAATCAGTCTGCATGCCAATTGAATCAAATATCCTACTCTCCCAAAGTGTGTTTTCTTGGTGTTTTCTTCTGTGGTCACCTAAATACTCTTATGGAGGTTACAAAGCTTGTGTTCTAGAATGCACTATGTTACTGTCCGTTTCTTGTTTGAAAAGTTTCGGTACACCTTTCTTCTTTTCTCCCTACTTCATGGCCTAACTCTCTACATTTGTCCGCTGTGGCGACCCCTAACCGGGAAAAGCCTAGAGAGACACAGTCTTTCTGCTATAATGCTCTCTCTACAAATTCATTCTTGGCCTCCAGAACTAACAATTTTAAGAAAAACTATGCCAACCCTAAACTTTTTCCAGCTCCTAACCATATAGTGAAACTCACAATTTTTGAAGTCACGTGCAGTTTTCTTAACATAATTATCTGCTATTTTAGTGTCACTGCACAATTATAACCAGACCATTTTTGCTAGTATACTGCTGGCATACATCATTTAAAATGTACATTTTTCCTTTGTTTTTGTTCTTACATGCCCTCATTTTCTGTTACCCTTTTAAAGAGTATTTTTATTTTTCCTCTGTTCCCACCACTGTCATACTGCACATTCCTGGTGTGCTAGTCCTATAGACATTTTCTGCCTTAAGTAATCTGCCTACAATCTCAAGCTGTACTAATGATACGTTTTTACTCATTTACCTACTTACAAGTAAAAATATTTACAAATTACCAATTGTTTCCATAGCAATAAACTGTCATATTGGTTAGAGCTCAGCTTCTAACATTCTTACTATGCTTGGGCTGACCCTGCCCCCATACCCTACCCTCAATCCCCAACCTTCTCTACTTCATCTACATTTACACTTCAAAAGCTCTACCCTCGCTACAATTACTTAGCCAAAACTGCCTCACCACAGCCTTTTCCATTTTCCATCTACTTCACTTCCCCACTAGCCCACCTTCAACTCTAACTTCTCCACCTTTCCATCAACATCGTACATCTTTCACTATACTATGATGCTCCTTTACACTCATTTCTACTATTATCCTAGTCTTAACTTCATACCCTGCTCACATTCACTCAAATGCCTTAAACTGCAATGATCCATAATGCATGCTTACTAACATATCATCCCATCACCATAAAATAGTTCCTGGCCTTTACTCTGTCTTCATTAACTCTTCAGCTACAACTGCATAAAGGATAATCCCAAAAATTACAGACATAATTTAAAGCTCAAATCCAAATATAAATATCTACTCCCCTATATGCACTTATCTAAATGTTCACTTGATGAAGACATCCACCCTAATCCTGGCCCCACTTCCACATCCCAAAATGTATACAGCTCACCAAACTGTCCCTAACCTACCATTCACATACAAATAGTAACAATTTGTTTCTGCTGAATTTTAATCACAAGAACATCTACAATAAGATATTTGAATCACAAGCACAGCCTCTTCACCACTATTCTCGTTACTGAACTGAAACTTCTCTAAAACAGAATACTAAAGATAAAAAAATCCCCCTTTCAGGATATACATCCAAAAATGCCAAATCATTAAAAAAAACAAACAGAGTAGTCATTTATTTAAAAAAAAAACAAAAAAAAACCTTGTACTCACTAGCCCCACCCTCTCTCAAAATTTTCAGATACAGAAGTAAATAGGGACAGTGAATGGATGAAATGATTGTTTTTCTTCTCAAAATCAACCAGAAAAAGTCCATTTACACTACTACCACTTGCATCTCTCCAGGAAATATCCCCAAAGCTGAAGACTTTTTTTTTTTTTTTTTAAACTGGATCTCTCTCATCACAAAACCATAATCTTAGGTTGACTACCACCTAATCAACTATTTTTACATCCCTCTGTAGACATTTGTTTGGACTCATCCAATTAATTACAACTAGAATAGATAAAAGCAGCAATCCATACTGGACTGGATCCTTACCTCCACACCTAATAAGATTACCACTACTGGCTGTCTACTAGACACCATCAGTGACCACATCCACACTTTAGCTCTAAGACAAATATTACATGCAAGCACATACTGTACAAACTCTCTTCATTTAACAAAGAATGTTATTACCTACCTCAAAAAATACAACTCAGATATTTTAAAATCCATACCCCTTAGTAGCAGCAACTTGCTCCTATTAGGACAAGAAAAAATTTAAGTCCAATCCTTTTCTTTTCGCTCTCCTCATACTCCTTTCTGACAACTTTTCTTCACTATGTTACTCATCGCTTTTTCCTATATGTCTCTCTGCTTTGTTTTCCTGTTTTCCAAGTAAATTCCCTGTAACTTTAACACTTAATTCCTATAATTAAATTAGTCATTTTTTATGTTGCTGTAGTGTACACACATCTATTATGAAATGTTTTAATAATGTAAATTTTTTCCTGTTTTTTCATGTTCATGGACCTTTTCTCCCAGAGCCTCCATTAAAATGGGTCCTTTTGCTCAGTTGGATTTTCCCAGTAAACAAAGGCAATCGATAAATAAGTCACATTTTAAAGACCCAATATCTGCTTCAAAGTCTGTTTGGATCCAACATTCATACTTTTCTCAGGTCTTCAGCTGAAGTCTGATGGTATTAACTACTTGCTTAAGGATCTCATTCCAATACCAGATAATACACACATGGAAATAGTCCTGGAAGACAAAGTGGACAGGCATTCACCTTTTTTATTCTCAAAAATCAGTCAATAGTACTCTATCACTAGAGAAATTATAAAGCCAAGGAATCAATTTGCATCTCTTAGTAAATACAAATCACACTACTGTAGGGACCACCAATGTACAACTCATGTAGGTTGCACGGCTCCTGAACCCTAAAGCTAAATTTCCCAATCTTTATCACAGTATGAGCACAGGAGTCAAGCAAGCTCCAGTGATGGGGAACTGCCACAGGCTTCAGTTCTTTTATGAATCTAGTTCAAATAACTTTCATGGAAACTGAAAGCTCCATGGAGTCCTATATAAAAATCTTATTAGGTTCAATGTCTCTTCAAAGGAAACACTCCCCGCAGGGGAGCCTGATATGGCCTCTGTCATCAGTGGCAAGAAAAACACTGCCTCTTCATCTTCCAAGTTGGAATCTGGTGAGACATTATCTTACTTTCTTGTGCAGGGAAGGTACCCTTGAGGTGTAAGGCTGGGGGCCAGGATTATTCTGCAAACTTTCTGTAACCAAGGACAGCAGCATGGCTGACATTTGGTCCTTGGCCCTAGTTCAAAACTGAATGATGATCTTTCATATCTAGGGAGCCTTTTATTGCATTTCTTTCATCATTGGCCTCTTGCATCTCACACAGATTGAATGGCAGACATGTCTTTCATCTCATATCATAAAGGAAAGCAGTCAGAATATTCTAGGGATAGACAGCCTTCTCAACTTTAGGTTTAGTTTGCTTCTTAATGGCACTATTACTATTTAAGTACCATACTGAATGCAAATTATGGGATATGTGCTGCATTAAATATTTTCACATATTGAAATGCTTTTCACCGTATTTACTAATTTGTTGAACTTTTTACCCCACTGCCTGCTGACCAGCAGACCCGCTTATCAGCTCATTCATTACCTTCAATGGGTGATAACCAATTGAGAGGGGTTGCCATCCACAAACTTTGGGTGGTTCAATGTATTTCCATTTTTCTTCCTGCACTAATTAATTGCACATACTGAGGCATTGGAGAGGACGATGTGCAATTGGCTGATGGCAGTGGATGCTACCCTAACTTAAAGGGCATTCCCACCATGCAGCCCTTCCTCTACCATCACACCATTAATGGTGGGCGCCCCAGTCTCCATCATGAATACCACACTGCCCTGTGTCCCTGCAAGTGCACACAAACTCTCCCTTCCCCATGAGAGGCAAGAGGGGCATGCCCACTTCACTCCTCCCCTTCCCTGCCTGGATCCTCACATATGATGGCCACTAATCAAACTCTAGTTACTACAGTCCAGCCCTCTGCCCCATGGAGCCAGAGTTTGACACAATGAATTTAACATTTGTTTTAACATCAAATTTATACTTCAGTATTTTAATACACCACCACAAAACTACCTTCATAGTATTTGTTTCATTTATATTTCGGACTTTAGTACATACTTCAGTTTTTTCCCTACCATTTAACATTTGTTTCATCTGTTTTGTAAAGTGATACAAATATACGTGCAGAGTTAAATGCTGGAAACAGGTGCCCAGCTTAGCTACCTTGTACCCCTTGCTGGAGCCATGTGCTGCAGCAGAAGGCACTGTCCTATTGTCTAATCATCAAAGAGCATATCAGAAACTGTGAATAGGGTTGAGGAGATACACAGCAAACTTTCACCATAGATATCCTCAGGCCTTGGTACAACTGGAGACCAAAAAGACACTGTGTATTCCACTTCCTTTATAACCAATTCCTTTAGCTGCTCTACTTTTTTTGTATCTACTTTTCTTTGAAGACACTGTAGGTCTTATAACTGGTGGAGGTCTCCTTTACATTTGGCAGATGTCCCTCTACTAAAGCCTTTTTTTTTTTTGAGTCCTGGTAGGACTTCAAAGCTTTAACCCTAGCAAGACATTTCTGAAAATCTTACAATGCTCACAGAAGAAAAAACTGATGGTCTTCTCCCAAACAAAAATTGGCAATAAGACAGAATAATCAACATTTCTGGGATGTCATGGTCCACTGAATGCTAGGCAAAATTCTTCCAGATCAGACTAGATGGAGGGGACAGCCACTCGCATAAGCATGAAGGCTGATCAGGAAAGGTTGCCCTACACAGAACAATTGATATAAGAAAGTAGTTATGGAGGACTTTCTATAACAGTACATATTCATGTGTTGTCATCACTGCAGGAACTCTGCCACATGTTGAAAGCTGTCTGACTTTACAGAGCTGGGCAACCTTCCCCTATGAATGGGCCGACATCCTCTTGTACCTTTGCATAAGTTTACAGAAGGCCTCCATTCAGGTCACCCATAGATCTCTCTCTTGACCCTCCCCCAACCAACCAGTGTAGCCTAAGTGTCAGCCCTTTACACTTGAGACACCACAGGGTGTGGTTTGAGACCTGGTGAATATGGGTTCTCAGTGGTGGTCTGCACTGGGAGGAATGGACAAAGGATATTCCAAAATAGTGAGAGAGGAAGTGGATACCATTCCAGGTCCCTACTAGCCTACACTAGGGATGGGATTGAGGGAAAGAAAGAAAAGGTACAGTTGTGTACACTTGCCATAAATGTAGATGTTAGAGTGTATTCACTGTTGCAGTCATCACACTTGGATTATCTGCCTGCAGGTAGCCCTCGTCGGCCTAAATACCAGAGTCTTGGGATTTCTACGCCGGATGCTGTAGCTTCTTCCATGTCAGGGGTATAAAACATGGAGCCGACACCATTACATCAGTTTTTCTTGCCCCAGATGTCAGGAGCCCCCAAATAGGAAGCTAGTATATGGTGTGGAATACCACCAGTAAAAAGCAAATACCACTGCTATTAAAAATAGCCATAGAGAGAAGAGGTAGAAAGGATAGAGAAATCCAGGGGGCTGGAGGGAGGGAAACCAGAACTGCAATAGTGAATACACCAACATCTACATTTATGGTAAGTGTACACAACTATACTATATTCGTCGTGTTTTACTGTTGCAGTCATCACACTTGGGTTGATTCCCAAAGTTGAGGAAGGGTGGCGGCAGTCAAGAAGTGTTAGGGCTGGCTAGCAGGCCTTGTAAGACTGCTGTAGCAAATCCAGCTCTGGAATTGGAGAAAAATAGGTAAGTGATAATGCTTGGTGAAGGTGTGCACAGAACTCCAGGTTGCAGCTTCCAGAATGTCCCTGGTAGGGACTCTCCTGAGAAATGCTGTAGAGGTGGAAGTAGCCCAAGTGGAATGTGGTCTGATCCCCTGTGGGGTAGGTTTTCCATGGTGCTTGTAGCAAAAATGGATGCAGTGTGCTATCCATTTGGAAATGGTTTGTTTTGAAATGGCCTTGGTCTCTGCCCCTGTAGCAAAGCTGACTAGCAGCTGATCAGATTTTCTGTAACGCTTAGTCCTCTCAAGGTAGATCCTGAGCTGTCTGTGCAGGATTCTTTCCCCTTTATTTTAAGGATTAGGGAAGAAGGTTGGCAAGTTTCTTTACTCACCAGTGAGAGTGGGGAGTACTGAGCTGCCTGTTTGTCCTCAGAGGAGTGGTTAGAGACAGCAACTGGTAATTCATTGGCCATTTTGGGTCATTTCCTGTTTTTTCCAGCCCCCTGCTATAAAGCACGCTTTAGCGCGGAGTTGCCACAGGAGCACACAAGAGCAGCGGCGGTTAATCAAGGTTAAACTATTCGGGCTACCTAAAGTCCACTCTTCAAATTTTCCCTTAAAACAGCCTTCCCTGAACTGTACTGCTGATCTAACCAGCGTATTCTATATCTAAAAGCTCAGCTCTACTTGATTCAAGTAGAATATTCTCTATCTGTAAAGCCTAGCACTTGCTCCTAAAGTACTTTTTTACTTGATATAGCACTTTTATTATAGATAGTACCCCACCAGCCAAAAACCCCATTCGATCACCCACATCCCCCGGAGTCTTTTAAAGTCCTTGTCTTTTCCTTCTAGCATGTCGAGGGATCAGTTGCTAGTGTCCTCTCCTGCTCAGCTGGTGAATCTGGGAATATTGAGGCAATGTTACAATTGTACACGGACAACCCTCTCCTTCTCCCACAAAACACAAATACATGCGAGAGATGCAACTATATAGCCAAACTGGAGGCTGAGCACTCTCAACATAGGACTGGTAAGACCAGACAGGAGGAGAAGTTAACCACACACACCACAAACCCAGTCTCACATAGTACTATCACAACTTCAAATCATACACATAAATACACAAAGACATATTCGGAGGCTCTGATCAAAAATCTACCAAAACAGCAGAGGCCACCAAAGCAGACACCCAAACAACTGCCACCTCAGGACACAACACATGCAACACATAGACCACATAGTCAGTGTGCCAAACAGTCACAGCCCTTAAGGCCAAACACAATGCCAGACACACTCGTCATTGGTGACTCCATAGTCAGACACACTGACGTCCCGCTCACCAGATTGAACAAGGAAAAGGTCACAGTAAGCTGCCTGTCGGGTACTAGAATCCGCCACATAATGCAAGCACTCGGGTCTCTCAACAGCAGGTACAAGTACGACTCTGTCATTGTCCATGCTGGTGTGAACGACCTGAGACGTACCTCCTTGGACTACATGAAACGAGACATAGAGGAGCTCTCTGATTATGTAGCCCAGGCAGGTATGACCCTGACCTTGAGCAGTAACCTACCTTCACCAAGAATGATGCCACAATACAGAGACAAGATGATCAGCTTTAATAATTGGCTTAAACTCTGGTGTCATTCAAAGGGGATCCAATATCTGTCTGCCTGGGATGACATGCTGGACAAGCCACGCTGCTTCGCAAGGGACGGCTTACACCTGTCACCCCTGGGCTTCCGGATATTGGCAAAGGCTCTTGCCACCCTCATAGTGCCTTTTTTAGGCAAGGCTCAAATTCTAAACCTACCACCCTAGAACACAAAAAAGGAAAAAACTAAGGGTAATGCTGCTCAATGCCAGAAGTCTCAACCTCAAGATGCACGCACTCGAGGCCCTTCTCAGTATGGAGAACATCGATGTCTGTGCTGTGACTGAAACCTGGTTCAAGGCTCCCGAGAGCACCCCAGCACTATCAGGCTTTACCTCTTATCATGCGTTCCGGCCCCAAAATCCGGACAACACCAAGAAAGGAGGGGGGGTGTCTATATTCATCAAGAACACCCACACCTCAAGGTTGGTGGCAACACACGATGCATCGGAGACCATCCAGGTGCAACTAACCATAGGCAAGACTGCTCTGCAATTTGTAGCATGTTACAGGCCACCCTCTCAATCTCAGGAACCTCACATAGCTTTCCTGAAAACACTGGAGGGGATAAATGTATCTCCAAACACCATCATACTAGGTGATTTCAATTACCTGAATATAGACTGGGATCACTACTCTAGCCCCAACAATCTAGCCCAAAGGTTCCTAGAGTTCATAAACTCTAATGCCATGGAACAACTAGTCACAATTCCCACAAGAGGAGATAACATACTAGATCTCATCATCACGAACATGGGGTCACAATGTTCAATACCGGAAGTATACCCTTCACTGGTGAGATCAGACCATAAACTAATCTCACTGGAAGTCCACATCCCGCCCCCACCTGAGATAAAAAAGACCACAGTGAAGAACTTCTCAAAAGCCGACTTCACACTTCTAAAGGCTAGTGTGGTCTCTTTTATGGCCCCTGAGACTGCGGAAACCATTACTCAAACCGCTGAATCACTTACAAATGCCTTCTACCAGCACCTACAGGACTGCATGGATCAGGCAATCCCAAACAAAACAAAGACCCTTTGTACCAAAGGCAAGCGTCCAGTTTGGTGGACCCCAGCCATAAACAAGCTCTACAACAAAAGGAGGAAGCTACTACAAGATAGAGCAAAATCCTTAAAAGGGAAAACACCTTTGATTATTATAAGTAAAAAATTAAGATCTCTCATAAAATCATCCAAGGCAAATTTTGAGAGAAAAGTCGCCAAGGACTCAAAGGACAATCATAAGGCCTTCTTTAGCTATGTTAGAAACCTGGGAGGAAACTCCCAGATATGCTCAGAATTAGTTCAAAATGATGTAAAAATTACTGAACCTACAGACATTGCCAACATACTGGCTGACAGGTTCAGTGCAAACTCTCCCAAAAGATGAGATATCTATACCAGAGAATTATAGCCCCCCAAACATCTCAAACGCTCAGGTGAGAACTGCTCTCTCCAAGGCAAAAAACACAGCATCCATGGGACCAGATGGTGTCCCCGGATGTGTGCTCCACGAACTCAATGAGGAATTAAACCCGCAGTTAGGGAAGCTGTTTAATCTTAGCCTCACCTCAGGATACGTGCCTAAGGAGTGGCGTATGGCAACTGTGGTCCCACTTCACAAAGGAGGTGCCTCCACCGACCCGGGAAATTACCGTCCCATCAGCTTGACAAGCTTGATCTGCAAAGCTATGGAGAGGATCATAATGGAACTCATAAATAAAGACATAGGAGACTTGCAGACTTTGGATCTGACCCAGTTTGGCTTTGTCAAGGGCAGATCATGCCTTTTAAACCTGGTGGACTTTTTCGAAACAGTCACCAAGGCCATTGATGAGGGAAAGGCAGTCCACACAGCCTACCTCGACCTGGCAAAGGCTTTCGACACAATACCCCACTCAGGTATCATTGAAAAACTCATCAGCTTAAATGTAAACCCATACGTCACAAGATGGGTTGCAAATTGGCTAAGTGACAGAACCCACAGGGTCAGAGTTGCTGGCGCCATGTCAGACTCAAAGCCTGTCACAAGTGGTTTCCCACAGGACTCAGTCCTGGGCCCTCTCCTGTTCGGCATCTACTTTTCAGAAGTACAAGCAAACACAGGAGGATTATGACTGCCAAAATTTGCAGATGACTGCAAACTGGGCGCCATAGTTGAGAACACATCTGACACAGATATCCTTCAGAAGGGTCTTATAGAGGCGGAAAACTGGTGCCAGAACCATGGCCTAAAGTTAAACACCAAAAAATGCATAGTCATACCCTTCAGGAAAAACAAGGTTACCCCTAGCTACCATATAGGTGGCAACCCACTAAGCACAGAAGAGGTTATCAGGGATCTGGGTACCCAGGTTGACAGTAACCTTTCATTTGATACTCACGTTGCCAAAGTAGTTAGGAAGACCTTCTACATTGCCCACCTGATCATGAAGGGATTCGCATCTGGATCAAGGGAAGTCATCGTCCCCCTGTACTCATCACTCATCAGGCCAATGATTGAGTACAATGCCCCATTCGGAATGTATCTGACACGACACCTGCAGCAACTGGAAAGGCCCCAAAAGTTCCTCACCAAAAGGATAAAGGGTCTCAAAAATATGTCCTATGCTGCTCGACTGAAGGAACCAGCTCTACTCACTTACCGTCTGCTCAGAGGTGACCTGTGCCTGACATACAAGGCCATGTCCAACCCAGAATTGATGAACATGCTTCACCTCAAAAAATCTAGATCCCTCAGAACTACAAGGGTGGGAGACTTAAACCTTGACACGGTTATTAATAGGACGTGCTGGAGGGACAGATTCATCACCCAGAGACTCCCTATGCTGTGGAACAAAATCCCGGTACATGTGAGGCAGAGCACCTTGCTGGCTTTGTTCAAGAGAAATTTTGACCAATGGATGGGAGATCGCAGATATACCCCAGGGATTATCTCAGTGTCACTGCTTGACAGAGGCACAGCAAAATAATGGGCATAGTATCCTCCAAACTAAAGGGGTGGCGAAAGCCACAAAACTCTGGCTAGGCTTATAAATGCCCTTGGGCAGATAGCCTAGTATGAACCTATGAAAATCTCTGTAAGGTATTTGCTTTCCACAGGCAAGACAATTGTTAACATTTTCTGACATCGGTTAGACCAAGATAAAAGAATCCCCAACGGGGTACTTAGCTTTAGAAGACTTCAGGTTTGAAATTCAAAAAACAAAATTTCAGGTAGCGGCCAACCGGCACTTGTGAACTGTTTCAGCTTCGGGCTCCTTCTCAGCAAGAAAGACTGATGTAATAGCATCGGCTGCCTGTTTTATACCACTGACGTCATGGAAGAAGCGACAGCATCCAACGCAAAAATCCCAAGACTCTGGTATTCAGGCCGACTGAGGGCTACCTGCAGGCAGATAACCCAAGTGTAATGACTGCAACAGTGAAACACGAAGAACATCTGCAACAGTGACCATGGTCAAGCACCTATTATGGTAAGCTGCCTACAGATATGTTCTTTGAGAGGATTACTACATTCATCAATATAGCAAAGACTCCAAAAACTGCTTGTACCACTGCCAGGAGAAAATGGCCTTCAGGATGACAGAGGTAAGCCCTGCTATTGCCCTGGAGGCCACATGCAACCTATAGTACTTCTATTGAGTATGAACAATGTGGCATTTGTCTATGGATCCAGGTCCTAGTTTACATTCCAGACTGGTGTAAAACTTCACCTGGAAATCTTGGGGAAGAGAACACCCTTTGGAAACTGCCCCACTGATGATCAGGATGCAAATGAGGGGTCCATAGGAATGCAGGCGGATACACCATACATGTGGATCTTCAATAAAATGCAAACTAGGCCTGTCTCAAAACTCACAGAAATGCTGAAAATCCACAAGGAAATAAACCAGTAGAGAATGCTGGTTCCTTTGCTGGCACCAAAGAAAAAAGTACAGTTTTGTACCTACCATAAATGTAGATGTCCAATAGATATGCAACTGCAGTCATAACATATGGGTTGTCCTGCCTCAGGCAGCCCTCGGTCGGCCGGATTCCAAAGTCTGGGTCCGGCGTCAGCTGGTGTCGCCTCCTCTCTGACGTCAGAACGGCTGGAGAATAAAGGCATCGGCCGACGCCATCTTCTTCAGTGTTTCTTGCCCCAGATGCCAGGTGCCCTCCTAGGAAGGCTAAATTTGGTGAATGGATAAACAATTCCAGACATGCACAACAGTAATAAACAGATACACCATAGGAGATACCCCCAGCTAATAGGAGTAGGGGGAGTGGACCCATAAAGAAGGTTGCAGAGGGGTAGGAGGGTGGGAAAATCCGACTGCAGGTGCATATCTATCGGACATCTACATTTATGGTAGGTACAAAACTGTACTATGTCCTTCAAGAATGCAACTGCAGTCATAACATATGGGTTGAATACCATAGCCAAGCTGGGGGTGGTTGGAACTAAGAAAGTGATGGTGTAGCTAAAATGCCCTGGAGGACTGCCGAAGCAAAGCCTGCTCGGGATCTGGAGTATAAAGGCAGGTTGTAGTGCTTGGTAAATGTATGCACGGAGCTCCATGTAGCAGCCTCTAGAATGTCCTTTGTAGCCACTCCTCTTAGGAAAGCTGGGGATGTGGCTATAGCTCTGGTGGAGTGTGGCCTAATATTGGCTGGCACACTTTTTCCATGAAAAGAATAGCAGAATCTGATGCAGTATCCAATCCATTTGGAAACTGTTTGGAGATTGCTTTTCCTTGTACTCCAGCAGCATAGGCTACAAGCAGTTGGTCAGACTTTCTGGTGGCCTTAGTTCTGTCCAAGTAGTAGCGTAGTTGCCTGTGTATGTCCAAAGTATGCAACAGTGCTTCCCCCCTGTTTTGAGGATTGGTTCTTAGAGAGACTCTGTCCCGATGAAAAATGAGAAAAGGAGGTACTGCCATGAGTGCCTGTATCTCCGAGACTCTTCTTGCTGATGTGATTGACAATAGGAAAACCATTTTCCATGAGAGAAATTGCATTTCTGAAGTTGCTGCTGGTTCAAAGGGAGGAAGAGTTAATTTTTCCAAGACGAAATTGAGGTCCCATGCAGGTACTGGCGGTTTCCTGGGAGGTTTGATATTCTTTATTCCTCTTAGGAACTGTCTTAGCAAAGGATGCGAAAACACAGGAGGATCACAATTGTATTTTGCTGAGATTGCTGAGGCATGAATCTTTATGGAAGAATATGAGAGACCAGTATGAAACATTTCTGCCAAGTATTCCAATATCTGAGGTATACTCAATACTGTTGTATCCTGACCCCTGTTAGCATTCCAGATGATGAATCTCTTCCACTTGGCTGAATAGGTTTTTCTGGTGGAAGGTCTGCGTGCTTCCAGTAAGATCTCTTGAACTTTTTAGGAAAGAGAGATATCGGAAGGAGTTATGGTAACCTCCAGGCTGGCAGATGCAATGTTTTCAGGTTTTGATGAACAGTCCTGTAATTGTGTTGTGTTAGAAGCAGAGGCCATAGGGGCAGAGGCCACGGTTTGGTCCGAGTTATGCTCAACAGCAATGGGTACCAGTGCTGCCTTGGCCAGTCTGGAGCTATCAAAATGCCTGTTGGTTGTTCTGCCTTGATCTTCAGTATCACCTTGGTCAGCAGTGGTAGAGGAGGAAATGCATAAATTGTTAGGGAATTCCAACTGAAGGAGACAGCATCCATTTTCCAGGCTAGAGGATGGTGGGTCCTTGTACAGAACTTTTCCAGGTGAAGATTCATGTGAGAAGCAAAGAGATCTATGTCCGGTCTTCCCCATGTCCTTGTTATTTGTGAGAAAATGTGAGGATGCAGCATCCATTCGTGTGGATCCAAGAAATTTCTGCTCAGCTTGTCCGCCAGTACATTGTCCTTGCCTGGCACAAACTGGGATTGCAGATGTATCTTCAGACTTAGGGATTTTTCCCAGAGAATCATTGTAAGTCTGCAGAGGGGATAAGAATGAGTGCCTCCCTGCTTGTTTATATATCACATGACTGTGGTGTTGTCTGTCCTTATTAGCAAATGTCCTTGTTGAAGTGATTTTTTGAAAGTCTCGATTGCACGTATCACTGCCAACTTCTCTTTTTGATTTATGTGCAGATGCCTTTCCCTTGGGTTCCATTGCCCTTGGATGCATCTGTCCTCCATGTGCGCCCCCCATCCATTATCTGAGGCGTCTGTTGTAATGATTTGACCTGCTTGAGGTTTGTTGAAATACATGCCTTGGTTCAACTGACTTGCTTGAGCCCACCACAAGAATTCTCTTTGCAGACATGGAATAAGTGGGATTATGTCCTCTAGGCTTTGGCTGTGTTGTGACCATAAGCTTTTCAAGTACCATTGCAGCTTTCTCATATGAAGCCTTGCCAAAGGTATCAGAAGAATGCAAGATGCCATGAACCCCAGGGCCTGCAGGATTTTCCTTGCAGTCAGCTGGGAGAGCTTTGCTAGGCCTTTGAAGTAGTCTGGTAACTGCTCTTGTTTTTCTTCTGTGAGGAAGGCCATTTGTGTTTTTGTGTCTAGTTTGGCTCCCAGGAAGATAATCTGTTGGGATGGCAGTAGTCTTGATTTTTGAATGTTGACTGTGTATCCCAAGGCCTGTAGTAATTGAATGACATAGTCCAAGTTTGTTATCAAGGTTTGTTTGTTGTCTGCTTGTATCAGGCAGTTGTCCAGGTAGGGGTATATTTAAATCCCCTGGAGTCTGCAGTGTGCCACTACTGATGCCAGGCATTTCGTGAACACACTGGGTGCAGCAGATAAGCCAAATGGCAATGCTGAGAATTGATAATGCTCTGTCCCTGCAAGAAATCTGAGGTATCTTCTGCAACTGTGTCTGATTGGGACATGCAGGTATGCCTCCTTGAGGTCCAGAGTGACCAGCCAAGACCCCTTGCCCAGCATGGGAAGGAGTTGCTGTAACGTCAGCATTTTGAACTTTGGCACAATGAGAAAAGTATTTATAGGCCTCCATTTGTTTTCTTTTCTTGGAACAAGGAACAGTCTTGAGTAAAATCCCTGGCCTTGTTCCTGAGGAGGGACCTTTTCTATTGCTTTTATGCTTAGCAGCTTTGAAACTTGAATGAGTGCCTCTGCCCTTTGATGATGTGGCAGGTTTGGCATGCCTTGTCTTATTGGTAAAATATGGAAGTGGAATCTGTAACCTTTGTCTATTAAATCCAGAATCCAGTTGTCCTTGGTTAAAATATGCCAGTTGCTTGAGAATAAGGATAATTTTCCACCTAAAGGTGCTTCTCTTTGAGCTTTGGTAGCCGGCATGAAAGTCAAGTCATTGTGATTGTCCTTGTGGTGCAGCTGGACTGCCTGCGCCACTTCTTTGATTTGGTGGTTGCCATTGGCGGCCCCTGTAAGAGCCTTGGTTTTGCCCTCTACCTCGAGCACGCCCGTTTTTTCCCCTTTGAAACTTGTCAGTGTCTGGAAAGGACCAATTCTTTGAAGGCCAATTCCTGCTGAATCTGGGTGGCTGAACCTGGAGGAAATCTTTGACTGTCTGAACTGATTTAGCCTTTTCCTCAATGGACTTCAACACATCTTGTGCATTAGCACCAAAAAGCTTTTGTTTTTCCAGAGGTGCATCAAGTAGCTTTACTTTAACATGGTCTGGCAGTGGCTGTTCTTTTAACCAAGCATGTCTACGTATAACAGCCCCTGTCATAGCTGCCCTACATGAAGCCTCCAATGCATCATAACCGCACTGTAGAAAATGATTGCTAACCTGCTGAGTGACCAGATCCTGCAATGCCTTTCTATCAATAGACTCAGGAGAGGCTAGCTTTTTCTGTAAGTCATCCAGTAAATAATCCTGGTACTGAAACATATGAAAAAGGCAGTTAAGTGACCTCATGGCAAGGGTGGTAGAGGTATAAACTTTTTTACCCCATCTCTCCAGGGACCTTGCTTCCCTATCCGCTGGCAGTGGATTCTTGGCTGAGGAAGTAGCCACTCCTTTGGGGCCCTGTGAAATAGTTTCTAGATCCACAGAGTGGGCCTTAAAGAGATGCTTGTGAGTGTCAGGGACCCTGTAATATCTGTCTGGCTTGACAGGAGCAGGAGGGAGAGAATCAGGGTTAGCACTGGAGTCAGAGAAAACATCATCCAGGACATCCATAACTGGAGGGATAGCTAAAGGCCTGTGCTGGGGTAACTTGAGGAAGGTACGAAGCCTTTTCCTAGAATCAGAAAATTCCTGACCCTGCCACTTAAAATGCTCCCTCATAGAGTGGAGGACTTCACCGAATTAAAAATCCTCTGGAGGAGAGGCAGAGGGAATTGACTCCTCAGCATCAGAGTCCTCATAGGCCTGGAAGGATTCTTCTAGTGCATCAGAATGCTCAGAATCCCCAGAGGCTTCATCTGAAGAGAGGTTGTCAGCCTGCTCAGTTCTAGGCCTTTTCTCTGCAGGTGGCTGAGAACCTCTGTCTGGGTGAGGCCGAGACCCCCTGATAAGAGAGATGAGGTCTGCAGCAAGAGACATGATCTGCTTATCAGAAGAAGGGGCCTGGGCAGTAGGTTTAGGATGGGCCTTGGCCTGGCTGGCGGCCTTGGCACGTGCATTGGCCTTGATGGACATGGATACAGGAGGCCTAGCTGCCCCACGTGCAAGAGTAACCTTGTCCACGGGAATGGTGTCGGGTAGATCCAGAACTTCGGTTTCTGGAGGAAAATCAATAACCGGCACCGGTGTAGTCTCCAGGACCGAAGAACGTGCTACCGCTGTGTCATCGGCCTGGAGCAGTTGAATTACCGCTTCTGAAGGGACCGAAGCACTTGGAGGGTTTAGGAGAAATATCGGTAGAGGACGCGGGCCGTGGATGTTGGTCCCGGTCCTTACGCTTTTTGGAAATTTGTGTTGCCGGTTGTTCCGACGGCATGATATAAGCGAAGGATTTGCCGAAAAAGTCTTCGGCAAATTCTGCCCGGCACCTGAGAGTACGCTTATTAAAGCAAGCACAGGCAGCACAGGCCGAGACGTCGTGGTCTGGGGCCAGGCAAGGGAGGCAGTAAGAATGGAAGTCCTTATGAGGTATTTGTTTACCACAAGACAAACAATTATTAACTTTCTCAATTTGTTCTGACATTGGCTGAGGCAAGAAAAAATGTTCCCCAACAGGGTACTTAGCTTTTAGATGACTTCGGTAACTGAAAACACAGGAGCTGACCGACCGGCACTTGTGAACTGCTTCTGCTTCGGGCACCGCGTGGCAAGAAAGACTGAAGAAGATGGCGTCGGCCGATGCCTTTATACTCCAGCCATTCTGACGTCGGAGAGGAGGCGACACCGGCCGATGCCTTTATACTCCAGCCATTCTGACGTCGGAGAGGAGGCGACACCGGCCGACGCCGGACCCAGACTTTGGAATCCAGCCGACCGAGGGCTGCCTGAGGCAGGACAACCCATATGTTATGACTGCAGTTGCATTCTTGAAGGACATCCTCCATTTTGTTAGGTATGATTTCCTTGCACTTCTAGACACACACACTTTTCACCATGTCTTTAGGGTAAACATAAGCAAAGGGTAATAAGCACATATCCTCTAAGCTGCAAGGTCCAGTGTGGTCAGACTGGGATTCGATGGTGACTCCTCCAATGCAATGTGAGATTAAGAATATATGCCGAGACAGCAAGTACAGCCCCAGTATTGCTTTGGCCACAACAGGCTAAGACTATGAAAATAATTTTTGTACTCTCCTCCAGCTTCCCTATCACCATGGGGAGCAGGGATAGTGGAAAGAACTCAGTGAAATAGATCCATCCAGTTCAGAAAGAAAATACCCACTACCAGCTTTTGAGATGTTTTGGGAGCAGTTTTTCTTCAACTATCCGCTGGATGGAGAAACAGAGTTCTATCTCTGGGGTATCCCCACTTTATTGTAAGGTCTTGTGTAGCATCCATTGGTGTTAATCAGCAGAGGTCCCATTTAACTGCTCTGCCATTACAGCCTCCCAAAATGGTAAACAGGTGGGTGTGTGACTGCAAGGTCTGGTCGAAGGCTTGTATGACAGCCTGCAAAAATGAAAAGCATGTGACACTCTGTTTATGCATAATACAGTACTACAGTCTGCAATGACATTCGGACTCCCAGGCATTCAAACATCACCAAAAGCCTTCAGAATATGGGTGATTGCCATCATCTTCTTGATATTAATATATATGGCTTTGTTCTCTGGGGCTCAAGGTGCCCTACACCTTGACATCCAATGACTGGGCTTCCACAGACTAGGTATGAGATCTCCATGGCCAGAACAGTACACTTTTTTAGCTCTATTTATGACTCAATTCTGTCCTAACACAAGACAATATTGGCACAGTAGCTTCCAGTAGTGGCTGCTGCTGGTCCCACAATTTCTTTGGGAACAACTATTGTTTTCCTTTGTAATTTGACTAAGGGCACCACCATAACAGTATCTACAGCATGTCCTAGAATGGTCTACCACTGTCTGGCCATTAGTCTAGGTTTCTCTGATATGGACTAGAAAGAAGCAGTCAACTCCTCCACCTTCTCAAATGGATGGTATGTCCCAATGGTCTTTACTTCCAATATTGCCTTCAAGAAGACTATATTTTGGCTTGGGCAAATAGATACTTATTTCTCCTTCTCTTTGGTGGTAGCCCTGGACAGATGGACTTAAAATTGCTCTTTCTACTAGCATTAACAAATATCAAGAAAGTACAGTTGTGCACACTTACCATAAATATAGACATTCAAGTGTATTCACTGTTGCAGTCATCACTTGTGGGTTATCCCTGCTGGGTAACCCTCGGCTGGCCCAAATATCGGAGTAAAGATTCACCTTCCTGCATCAGCTGTGGTAGCCTTGGACTGATGTCAGGTCATCAGTGGTATAAAACAGGGCAGCCAACACCATTACATCAGTTTTTCTTGCCCTAACCTATAGGAGCTTTGTTCAGAAGGCCTGAGGAAGGCCAACCTGGTGGATGCCCATAGGCATATATAAGTGTTAATGAATTTGAGAGAGAAGAATAGGAATGCAACAGTGAATACACTCTAACATCTACATTAATGGTAAGTATACACAACTGTACTATGTTCTTTGTGTTTCACTGTTGCAGTCATCACTTGTGGGAAGATTCTCAAAGCTGAAGGAAGGGTGGATGGAATAAGGGAAGAAATGGTAGAACAGGCTGGACTGTTCTAAGTAGGGCCTAGCATGCCCTGCAGAGGCAAAGCCTGTCCAGGTTTTGGAGAACAGAGGCAAGTGGTAGTGTTTGCTGAAGGTGTGGACGGAAGTCCAAGTGGCAGCTTCTAGGATGTCCTTGGTAGGGACCCCTCTTAGGAAAGCAGTGGAAGTAGATGTTGCCCTAGTGGAATGGGTTCTAACAGTCTTGGGCAGAACTTTTCCATGGAAGTGGTAGCAGAACTGGATACAGTGCGATATCCATTTAGAAATGGTCTGCTTGGAAATAGGTTTCCCCTCTGTCCCTGGGGCGAAGCTGACCAGGAGTTGGTCAGTCTTCCTGATAGATTTGGTTCTATCCAGATAGCATCTAAGTTGTCTGTGCACATCTAGTGAATGAAGGATTCTTTCCCACCTGTTCTGAGGGTTAGGAAAGAAGGTGGGAAGGTGTATAGCCTGGTTCAGTGTTATGTCAGACACCACCTTAGTCATATGAGGGATTAGTCCTAAGGGACACCCTGTTTGTGTGGAAGATAATGAAGGGCTCAGTGGCCATGGAGTGCCTGTAGCTCAAACTCTCCTAGCTGAGGTTATGGCCAGCAGGAAGGCGGTCTCCCAAGAAATGTGTTTTAGTTCTGCTGAGGCAGCTGGTTCAAAGGGAGGTAAGGTCAATTTTTCCAAGCCATGGTTCAGGTCCCAGGCATGTGTTGGTGGCCTCCTGGGTGGCCTGATGTGAGACAGCCCTTTAAGGAATTGTTTTAACAAGGGGTGGGAGAACAATGGCTTCTCTGTATGATGATAGGCAGAGATAGCAGAGGCATGAACTTTGATGGAAGAGTAAGATGATCCTTTTTCTACCAGTTCTGCTAGGTAGCCTGGAATCATAGAGAGAGATGGCGGGGAACTGCTCTTACCTTTAGTCTGGCACCAGGCATGGAATCTTTTTCATTTTTCAGAGTATGATTTTCTGGTGCTGGGCCTCCCGGCCTCCTTAATTATGTCCAGGACCTGCTTGCTCAACAGTGGGTTATCTGCCTTTGGGGTACCAGCCATGCAGATAGGTTGAGAGTTTGTAGATTTGGATGCAGTACTGACCCTTTTTCTTGGGTTAGAAGTCCTTCTGTGAGTGGCAAGATCCTGGGTGGTTCATTGAGTCGACTGAGCAGCAACGGGTACCAATACTGCCTGGGCCAATGTGGAGCAATTAGGATGGGTCTTGGCCCTTCCTTCTTGATCTTCAGCAGTACCCTTATCATTAGCAAGGGGGGGGGGGGTGCAGACAAACAGGTTGCCCCAATGGAAGGAGAGAGCATCCACCCTTCCAGGCTTTTGGGTGGAACTCCCTGGTGCAAAACAAGTCCAAATGGCTGTTCTGAATGGAAGTGAAGAGATCCACATCTGGGGTTCCCCAAGCTTGTGTTATGCAGAGGAAGGTCTCCCTCTGAAGTTGCCATTCTTGGGGGTCTATGAAATTTCTGCTGAGGTGGTCTGCTAGGGTATTGTGCTCCCCTAGGATGTACTGGGCTATCAGATGAAGGCTCATCATTGAGGCAGTCTGCCAAAGAAGCACAGCCAGATGGCAAAGTGGGTAGGAGTGAGTTCCCCCCTGCTTGTTGATGTACCACATGACTGTGGTATTGTCTGTCTTGATGAGGAGCACCCCTGGTTCTGGTGGTTCTTGAAAGCTGTGATAGCCCTACGTACTGCCATAATTTCTTTTAGGTTGATGTGTAAGAATCTGAGGTCCCAGGTGCGTTGGGTGGACATGTTGCCTAAGTGTGCCCCCCAGGCTTAGTCTGAGGCATCCGTGGTGATAGTCTGCCCATGGGGAAGAAATAGAAATGTTTTTTAGGTACCATTGCAGTTTTCTCATGTGTAGTCTGGCCAAGGGTACCAACAGGATGCCATGTACCCCAGAGCTTGAAGGAAGTTACTTGCTGTGAGCTCCTTTCTGTAAGCCAACTGGGATAAGTATTGGGGCAGGAAACTTTCTGGAGAGAGGAAGGCTGTTTGGGTTGGTGTGCCCAGGACAGCTCCCAAGAAGAGGATTTGTTTGGTGGGCTGGAAATTTGATTTTTCCCTGTTGATGGTAAATCCTTGAGAGGTTAAGCGGGTTTTGACAAAGTTGAGGTCTTGCAGGACCTTTTCCCTGTTGTCTGCCTGGATGAAGCAGTTGTCCAGATATGGGTAAATTTGGATGTTTTGCTGCCTGCAGAAGGCAATGACTGAGGCCAGGCATTTGGTGAAAACCCTGGCAGCAGTAGTTAAGCCAAAGGGCAGAACAGAGAACTGAAAGTGTTGTGAGCCTGCCCTGAAGTGAAGGAACCTTCTCTGCAGGACTCCCTTATTGGAATGTGAAGGTAGGCATCCTTTAGGTCCAAGCCAGGCATTTGGGGTCAGCATGGGCAAGAGCTTTTGGAGCGTAAGCATTTTGAATTTTGGCACTTGCAGTGGAAAGGTTTACCATAGATAGATCCAGAATAGGGCAAACAGTGCCCTCTTTCCTGAGTACAAGGAACAATCTGGAATGAAACCCTTTTCCAGCTTGTTCCTGGGGTACAGGCTCCACTGCTATTTGGGCACAGAATTTGTTTGAGGGCCTCTGGCCACTGATTTGAAGGTATGTCTGGGTACCCTGTTAAGACTGATATTTCTTTGAAGGAGAATCTGTATCCCTGAAAAAATATTTTTAGGACCCCATTGGTCCTTTGTGATGGATAGCCAATTGACTTTGTAAAGGGATAGCCTTCCTCCTAACCTGGCGGGGGGATGGGGGGTTGGGCAGAGGGGGAAGGAGGAGTCATTGGAAGTCTTTAGGGTAAGGAGTGGACTTAGAACTCCCTCCCCTGGGGGTAGTAGAGGTGCACTGTCTGGGCCTCTGGTGTCCTTGTGGTTGATGCCTGGAAGGTCTGTCCCTGTGGCCTTTCCTTTGCACAGGTCTGGAATGGGAAGGAAAGGACCAGTGTTTGGTAGGAAAGTTCCTGCTGAATCCAGGAGGTTGGGCCTGAAGGAATTCTTTAACTGTCTGCATTGATTTAGCCTTATCCTCCATTTTCTTGATCATCTCCTCAGCCTTAGATCCAAACAAGCAGTCTTTACCCAGGGGGCTGTCTAGACGTTTGGATTTAACATGATCAGGCAAAGGTTGCTCTTTCAGCCATACATGACTCCTAATGACTGACTCCACCACAGCAGCCCTGCTAGAAGCTTCAAGGGCATCGTATCCACAATGGAGGGAATGCTTTGCTACTTGAGAGCTGGAGTGCAAGAGCTCTCCTAGTTCACTGGAGGTAGAATTGTCTGGCAAGGATAAAATCTTCTGTTTTAGTAATTCCAAGATATGTTGCTGATATTTTAACATATGGAATTGGCAGTTAAGAGCTCCAATAACTAAGGTAGCAGATGTGTATACTTTTTTATCCCATCTGTCTAGAGCTCTGCTGTCCTTGTTTGAAGGGATAGGATTTTTGGATGAACTGGCTTTAGCCCCCTTGGGTCCCTGGGTAATGACCGCTGGGTCTGCTGCAGAATATTTGAACAAGTACTTGCGAGTGTCTGGCACCCTGTAATACCTGTCTGGCTTTCTAGGTGCAGGGGGCAAGGAATCAGGTGTGAGGGTAGACTCCATAAAACCATTCTCCTCCACATCCAAAATGGGAGGAATTGCTAAGGGTTTGTGCTGGGAAAGATAGAGAAACTCCCTTAGCCTCTTCTTAGACTGGGGATAATCCTGAGCTTTCCAGTGGAAATGTTCCCTAAGGGTATGTAAGGTCTCGCCAAAGGATAGTTCCTTGGGGGGGAAAGATGCAGATGAGATGGATTCCTCTGCATCAGAATAGTCAAAGGTGGTAAGGGGCTGTTGTTCATCATCTGAATCTAAATAATCAGATTCTTCAGTGTCAGGTTCTGAGAGAATCTCAGGAGAAAGATCCATTTTCCTTTTGGATGGGGTGGTCTGGTTACCTCTAATAAGTGAGATAAGGTCCTTCACCATCTTAAGGAGTTGTTGGGACTGAGCAGGTTGGGCTTGGGGAAGATGGCGGCTAGGAATGTTTTTTTCTGGGAGTGGTATTGCTCTTAGGCCTCAGTGCTTCAATGGGCCTGGGCCTTTGTGTGGCTGTAGCAAAGTAGCAATGGTAGTCTGCCTTTGTCTGGCATCAGTTGTTCGGAAAACCTCCACAGAAGCTAGTGCTTCTTTAGCAACTCCAGACCCAACCGCGGGGCTGATAACCGAAATATCAGCAGATGTAGACTGTCCCAGTAATGTACCGGACTCCAACTGGGTCTCAGTAGAGGCCTGTGAAGGAACAGCGTTGAGTATAAGGGGCTGCATAGGTGCCTCACTGAGTTCCTATATACTGACTACTAGCTTCAAGGAGTCATCATCTGAAGGCCTAGTTTTATGCGGTCACTTTCTTTAGCTTTTCAATTTTTGGGAATATCCACTGAATGCTGACAGACATGCCATTTCGTATTGTGCAGACCTGTCTTTGAAATGTCTAGCTACAATTTCTGCTCTACGGCGAATGGTCCTAGAGTTAAAAAGGGTGCAAAACTGACACCCAGGGATGTCATGGTCTGGGCCTAAACAGGTTACACACAGGTTATGGAAGTCTCGGTGAGGTATTTGTTTTCAATAGCGGAGACAATTATTTACTTTTTCGGATATTGGTTAATGCAAGAAAATGATCCGCAATAGGGTACTTAGCTTTAGTCATTTTCAACTTCACTCTGGCAATGGCCGACTGACACACAAACATACTGCTTCAAGCTCCACAGCAAGAAATACTGATATAATGGCACTGGTTGCCCTGTTTTATACCACTGATGACCTGATGTCAGTCCCAGGTGACTGCAGCCAATGTAGGAGGGAGAATCTTTACTCTGGTATTTGGGCTGGCCGAGGGCTACCCAGCAGGGATAACCCACAAGTGATGACTGCAATAGTGAAACACAAACATCTAATGATGGTAAAGACAGACGTCACTTGCATATCAGGTGCATGAAAATGTCCAAGTAAAAAGATAACTGATCAACCACGGGGAAGGATATCCAGCTCTGAAAATCAGGCTAGACAATGAGCCTCAAAAGCTTTCTGCTAGCATTAACAAGCATCAAGAACTAAAAATGCACAAGCACTTGCCACCTACAGACTTGAAACATTAAGGTGTCCAGGTAAGGAGATATTGCTAGGACATGGGAAAGGGTATCCTGCTCTGAAAGTCGGCTAGATATCAGCACTCAGCCTGCAGCAGAGTTCTATACAATGAAGACTGCACCAGTCATCCACAGGAATGTTATACTGGTTAAATTCAATATCAAATATCTTTGATAGATCCTATGACTAGTCTGAATCCCAGGCAGTAACTGTCAGGGTGGAATTCACAAGACTGCCCAAGAATTTTAGGAGGCAGAGTCCTCAGAATACGAGAGAGTAAAGGAAATATGATACTATTGCTATGGTTGAGACAGAAACATTTAGCAAAGAAGTCCAAGTGGCCAAAGCACAGATGTCTACAACACAGACATTCTTGAAAGATACAATAAAAGCAGCCATTACCCTCCCAAAATACACTGGGCTGTGACAGTAGTTTTTTCCAGTAAAAGATTAGCCAGTTAATGACAAAATGATACAGTTGGTAAACCAAGTGCAAAGGGTTTTAACAGGTTCTTCCCACGCTGGAGTGAATATGTGGTAAAACATAACTGCCTTAAACTCCTACACTACCTTCAGCTAAAACCTAAGCTGATGTACATTCAAGGTATGAACTTCTCTCTGTCCTGAGTGAAGAGAACAACAAAATGGACTGGTTCAGGGACATGCCATGATCACTTCAGGAAGAATCCCCCCCCCCCCCCCCCCAAAAAAAAAAAAAAAAAACAACATACAACTGATCATTGTGAAGTCCACTTAAGATTATATTCATGACAGCCTGAAGACCTGGGTTCCTGTATTCAGAAATAATGGCTACCAGGAAGAGCATTTTCCAAGAGATGAACATCAACACCTCCGAGTCAACTGGCTCACTGGACAAGCTTGTCTGCGATGCGATTTTGATCCCTAGTTGGGAGAGATTCCTTAAAGGTGGGTGCAGATGAGCAATCCTTTAAAGATCTGATCAGCACACCACTGCTGGGCCGTAATGCTGCTCTCTACAAATGCCACAACAGGCAAAAAGAGTAGACACATGCATAATGACCAAGGAGCATAAAGTCAGTCAGGCTTCCCCTTTAAGCAACTCAAATTGGGTAGTAGAGTACTACCTCACACTGAAAACTGTTTCCACTTGGAGGTGAAAGCCTGAGGAGTGGGAGGCTTCCTAGCAACTTCAACAACATCCAAGACCACAGCAAGAAAACTTGCCAGAAGCAAAATATCTACCCCATAGCCAAGCCCTGACATAGAACTGGATGACCATCCCAACTAGAAGAAAACCTTGGCTAGGTTTGGGAATTCTGTACCACCAGTAACCCAAGTTTCTTCAAACACACACTTATCAACCAACAAGGAGAGATGTGAACACATTTCATCCATCCATTCTTTCATGAATGTTGAGAAGTTTTGAATTGCTGGGAACTGTGGGGGGGAAATGATATGAATATCCTACCTTAAAGGATGAAGGCTACATCCACTGACGAGTCCCCTGCTCAGCAGCATAAATCACAACACAGGCAGGGCTGCATTCTCCCCAGTGGTATATAAGTCAATGCAGTGGTTAACTATTGGGAGATCCAAATCACACATGATCATCAGAAGTAGAAGACTATAGGAATGGTTTAGCAAATTCAGCAGCTTGTATGACAAAATGTGGTGAGGCTTCTTTGCACAAAGACAGGAGGGACTAAGATGCTTTAGAAGATTGACAAAAGTTTCTAGTGGATAACCTGGAACACCCAAATGCAGAGGGTGACTATACTAAGAGAACCAAGGTAGACCACCCACCACGAAGTGAAGATCCAACAAATGTATGTGAATACCATCTACTATTCCTGGGCTTGTCAACAGAGGTCTGACACCAGGAGGACATCCATAAGAATACAGAGATTCTGCAATGACTGAAAACATCACCATCCAAACCCTCAGGTAGGTTGGTTACCACTGTCTCCATGATGCAAGTTAAGGTCAGATAATGTAGCAGAATCTGGGCTTGGACCCTTTGCCATGTCCTCACCCAGAGGATCACCAATGCCATAATTTCATAGGCCATCTACGAGATCAAAATGCGAGCAGAGAGCTCACCATCTTGCTAAAGAAGAATATGTTCTATGGAAATAAAACAGCATAGCTATCCCAACATACAGGCAGCCCCAGGGACAATCTTAACTGAATAGTGCCTATCTCAATGCTTATGAAGAACAATCTACAAAAGCAAAAAAGATGATCTCTCTCTCTCTCAACTTTGTCACCTTTGATACTAAAGACTCTTCTAGGGTGGTCCTGGACTAGGCTACCACAATCATCCAGGATAAGGGAATGCAAGAAGTCCTTCTACAAGGCTTCAGCCATCGCCTTTGTAAATAGATTGGATGCTGAAGAAATCCCAGGACAGCAAACACTGTACCAGAAATGGCAGCCACCCAGAGGAAATTGAAGGAACCATCCCTATGGAGTCAGCTATGTGCCAAATGACACCCATGACATCCAGAATCATCTAGATCTCAAAGCAGCAGAAGGAAGATTTCTTTCTTCCCATTATCTGGAGCTGAAGCTGCTGAAATCAAGTAGAAAACAGTCTAATTACTTCTAGATTGTGGAGAACTGGAAGAACCCCTGCCCTGTTCCAAACATGGGATAATCTCTCTAGCATTGTTTAGCAATACAGTTTGAGCATCTTCAAACATCTCTGCCAATGGTACTTCTCCTGCAGGGATGGCCAGAGAGCTCCAGGAAGTACTAAAGTGTTATGTCTAGGATCCACTGGTGCTTTCAACTAGTTCATAAAGCTTGATCAAATTCTGACAGCTGCCTCATCCACCTCTAACACGTAATCCCAGACCACAGTCAGGACTGCAGTAGAACTAGGCCAGTGTAGGCATCCACATGGGAATATTTACCAGTAGAGAAGGGAGCAAGAAAGTACAGTTTTGTACCTACCATAAATGTAGACGTCCGATAGATATGCATTTGCAGTCCTTACATATGGGTTGTCCTGCCTCAGGCAGCCCTTTGGTCGTCCGGATTCCAAAGTCTGGGTCCGGCGTCGGCTGATGTCGCCCTTTCCCTGACGTCAGAGCGCCTGGGGTTTAAAAGAGTCAGCCGACGCCATCTTCCTCAGTTTTTCTTGCCCCAGATGCCAGGTGCCCTCTAAGGAAGGCTAAATTTGGAGAAATGCAAAATATTCCAAACATGCACAGTAATATAAAACAAATACACCATAATAGATAACCCCAGCTAGCTATAAGAGGGATAAGTACCCAAGAAATACCACAGAGGGGAAGGAGGGAGGGAAACCTGACTGCAGATGCATACCTATCGGACATCTACATTTATGGTAGGTACAAAACTGTACTATGTCCTTCAAGGATGCATCTGCAGTCCTTACATATGGGTAGAATACCATAGCCAAGCTGGGGTGGTAGGATCTAAGAAAATGATGGTGTAGCTAAAATGCCCTGCAGGACTGCCGTAGCAAAGCCTGCTCTGGATCTGGAATATAAGGGTAAATTGTAATGCTTGGAAAATGTATGCACGGAGCTCCATGTAGCAGATTCTAAAATGTCCTTGGTAGCCACCCCTCTTAAAAAGGCTGTGGAGGTGGCTGTGGCTCTGGTGGAATGAGGCCTGATGTTAGCTGGCACAGTTTTTCCATGATAAGAGTAGCAGAATCGAATGCAATTTCCTATCCATTTTGAAACTGTCTGTTTGGAAATTGCTTTGCCTTGAATGCCTGCAACATATGCTACCAACAGCTGGTCAGTTTTTCTGAAAGTCTTAGTTCTGTCCAAGTAGTAGCGCAACTGTCTGTGAATGTCCAGGGTATGCAGAAGTTTCTCTCCCTTGTTTTGCGGATTTGGAAAGAAGGTAGGCAGGTGAATAGCTTGGTTCAATGAAACCCTGGATAGCACCTTTGGCATGAATGAAGGACTGGTTCTCAAGGAGACTCTGTCCTGATGAAAAATAAGAAATGGTTGTACTGCCATGAGTGCCTGCAATTCAGATACTCTTCTTGCTGAGGTTATGGCCAGAAGGAAAGCAGTCTTCCACGACAGGAACTGTAACTCTGAAGATGCTGCTGGTTCAAAGGGAGGTAGAGTCAACTTTTCCAACATGAAGTTAAGGTCCCATGAAGGCACTGGTGGTTTTCTTGGAGGATTGATGTTTTTAATTCCTCTTAGAAACTGCCTTAGGAGAGGATGAGAGAAGACAGGTGGATCATTATTGTATTCTGCTGAAATTGCTGAAGCATGAATTTTTATGGAAGAGTAAGAAAGGCCATTGTGGAGCATTTCTGCCAAGTATTCCAGGATATGTGCCATGCTCATCACTGTGGCATCTAGGCCCTTTGCGGTGCTCCAAGTGTGGAATCTTTTCCATTTTGCTGAATATGCCTTTCTCGTGGAAGGTCTGTGAACTTCCATGATGATATCCTTCACTCTCTTGGATAGCTTTTCCTGGTGAGGAGTCAAGGTATTCTCCAGGCTGTCAGCTGCAGGGTTTTCAGGCTGGAGTGCAGAGTTTTGTAATTGTGCTGTGTCAGAAGGAGTGACCATTGTGGTAGAGGCCACGGTTTCGTGTGTGACAGGCTCCGTAACAGTGGGTACCAGTGCTGCTTTGGCCAGTCCGGGGCTATTAGAATCACTTTTGGCTGCTCTGTCCTGATTTTCAGTAAGACCTTGGTCATTAGTGGAAGAGGTGGAAATGCATACACTGTTAGAGTATTCCAGCTGAAAGAGAGGGCGTCCACTTTCCATGCTTATGGGTGGTATGTCCTTGAACAGAATTTCTTCAGCTGATGATTGTGGTGGTAGGCAAAAAGATCTATGTCCGGCCTCCCTCAAGATTGTGTTATCTGAAGGAAGATGTCTGGGTGTAGCATCCATTCGTGTGGATCCATGGAATTTCTGCTTAGGCTGTCCGCCAGTATATTGTCTTTTCCTGGCACAAACTGGGATTGCAGCTCTATATTGAGTTTTAGGGAAAGTTCCCAAAGATTCATTGCTAGTCTGCAAAGAGGGTAGGAATGGGTACCTCCTTGCTTGTTTATGTACCACATAACTGTGGTATTGTCTGTCCTTATTAGAAGGTGGCCTTGATGTAGAAAGTGCTTGAAGGCCTCGATTGCATGAATCACTGCCAGCATTTCCTTTTGGTTTATGTGCATGCGCAATTCTTTCTGAGACCATAGTCCTTGGATGCATCTGTCGTCCATATGTGCTCCCCATCCATGGTCTGAAGCGTCCGAGGTAATGGTTTGGCTGGTTACTGGTTTGCTGAAAGGCAGACCCCTGTTTGACTGGCTTGCTTGGGCCCACCACAGGAATTTCTTTTGAAGGCATGGAATGAGTGGTATCAAAGTTTCTAGGCTGTGATTGTGCTGAGACCATAAACTCCTTAGGTACCATTGTAGTTTTCTCATATGCAGCCTTGCTTGTGGAATCAGAAGAATGCACGATGCCATGTAACCCAGGGCCTGCAGGATTTTCCTTGCAGTCATCTGAGTTAGTTTTGTCAGATTTTTAAAGTAATCCGGTAGTTGTCTTTGTTTTTCTTCTGTGAGAAAATCCATTTGGGTGGTTGTATCTAGTTCCGCACCCAGAAAAGTTATTCTTTGGGATGGCACAAGTCTTGACTTGTGAATGTTGATTGTGTATCCCAAGGCCTGCAGTAGGCGGATGGCATAATTCAAATGTTTTTACAAAGTTTGTTGGCTGTCTGCTTGTATAAGGCAGTCGTCCAGATACGCGTATATTTGAATCCCCTGAAGTCTGCAGTGTGCAATTACTGATGCCAGGCATTTCGTGAATACTCTGGGCACAGTAGATAAGCCAAAGGGCAATGCTGAGAATTGATAATGCTCTGAACCTGCAAGAAATCAGAGGTGTCTTCTGCAACTTTGTCTGATAGGGACATGCAGGTATGCCTCCTTGAGGTCTAGAGTTACCAGCCAAGACCCCTTGCCCAGCATGGGAAGGAGTTGCTGTAGGGTCAGCATTTTGAATTTTGGCACAATGAGATAAGTATTGAGTGCGGACAAATCGAGAATAGGCCTCCATTGTTTTTCTTTTCTTGGGACAAGGAATAGTCTGGAATAAAATCCTTGGTCTTGTTCTGCGAGAGGAACCTTTTCTATAGCTTTCATTTGCAATAGGTTGGCAATTTGTTTTAAAGACTTTGCCCTTTGATTTGGTAGCAGGTTTGGCATTCCTTTTCTTTTTGGTAATGTATGGAAATGGAACCTGTATCCTTTGTCTATTATTTGCAGTGTCCATTCATCCCTTGTAATACTGTGCCAATTTCTTGAGAATAAAGACAATTTTCCGCCCAAAGGTGCTTCTAATTGAGCCCTGGTTGGCGGGATCAAGGAGTAGTCATTGAGTCTGTCCTTGTGCAGCAGGTGTTGGTCTTGCACTACCTCTCTGGTTAGGAGGCTGCCATTGACGTCCTCTGTAGGAGCCTCTAGCTTGCCCTCTACCTCTGGCATGCCTGTTCTT
This sequence comes from Protopterus annectens, assembly GCF_019279795.1. Classification (NCBI taxonomy): domain Eukaryota; kingdom Metazoa; phylum Chordata; order Ceratodontiformes; family Protopteridae; genus Protopterus; species Protopterus annectens. The sequence continues at coordinate 529,233,167 of NC_056734.1, forward strand.
GCCTCTTTGATATCTGTCTTCTGGAAAGGACCAATTCTTAGAAGGCCAATTTCTGCTGAATCTTGGTGGTTGTACCTGGAGGAAATCTTTGACTGTTTGTACAGATTTAGCCTTTTCCTCAAATTTCTTTAAGACCTCCTGAGCAGTGGAGCCAAATAACTTTTGCTTTTCCAGTGGAGCATCCAAAAGCTTAGCCTTAACATGATCTGGCAGAGATTGTTCCTTCAGCCAAGCATGTCTACATATGACTGCACCCGTCATTGCTGACCTACATGAAGCTTCCAATGCATCATAACCACACTGCAAGAAATGGTTGCTAACCTGTTGTGAATTATGTACCAGATCCTGAAGTGACTTACGGTCTAGGGGTTCAGGAGAAGACATTTTTTTCTGCAATTCATCTAACAAATACTCTTGGTACTGTATCATATGAAGTTGACAATTTAAAGCCCTCATAGACAGAGTGGAAGAAGTATACACTTTTTTACCCCATCTCTCTAAAGGCCTGGACTCCCTTTCAGAGGAGAGTGGATTTTTAGTAGTGGCAGCTGCAACCCCTTTAGGACCCTGGGAAATAGTTTCTGGGTCAGCAGAGTGGGCCTTGTAAAGGAAATGATGCGAGTCCGGGACCCTGTAGTACCTATCGGGTTTAACAGGAGCCGGAGGAAGGGTGTCAGGGGTAGTGCTAGACTCAGAATACACATCATCAATGACACTTAAAACAGGAGGAATACCCAAAGGTCTATGCTGAGGTAAATGAAGAAAAGTCCTTAATCTCTTCCTGGAATTGGAGAATTCCTGGCCCTGCCATTGGAAATGCTCTCTCATGGAGTGAAAGGTCTCCCCAAAGGACAGCTCTTCAGGAGGGGAGGCAGAGGGAATGGATTCCTCTGCATCAGAATCCTCGTAGGCCGTGAAGGCCTCCTCCTGGTAATCTGATAGAGCAGAGCCATCAGAGGACTGAGGATCAGCGGACTCAACCCTGGGCCTTTTGTCTAGAGGGGGTTGAGAGCCCCTGTCCAGATGAGGCTGGGATCCCCTGATTAAGGAAATAAGGTCCTCAGCCAAACTTAGAATCTGTGAACCTGTAGTGGATCCCTGAGAAATAGACTTGGGAGGCAGAGTTTTTTTGTTGCTTAGCAGCTTTAGCCCTAGTGAATGCTTTAATGGACATGGATGCAGGGGGCCTGGCTGCTTCACGTGCTGGGGTAGTCTTGTCTAAGGGAATGGTGTCGGTAGTTTCCTGAACACCGGTTTCCGAGGGTAAATTCATAACCGACTCAGAAGAAGCCTCCGGGGCCAAGGCTGTCGGTTGTACCGTTTCCACGGTCGGAAGTACCAAGGACTCTGTTTCAGCCGAGACCGAGACACTCGCGGTAGGCCTAGGCATGGTTTCAGCCGAAACCACGGTCCACGTGTGTCGGTCCTTGTCCTTTCGTTTTTTGATTAAATGAGAAGTCGGAGTCTCCGACGGCATTTTATAAGAGAAACTAGCCCCAAAAAATTCCTCTGCAAACTCCGACCGACGCCCAAGAGTGCGTCGATTAAAGGAGGCACAGGCAGTACAGGCCGAGACGTCGTGGTCTGGGCCTAGGCAAGGGAGGCAGTAGGAATGGAAATCCTTATGAGGTATTTGTTTCCCACAAGTCAAGCAATTATTAACTTTAAGCATTTGATCTGACATCGGCTGAGGCAAGAAAGAGTCCCCAATGGGGTACTTAACTTTTTGAAGTCTTCGGTTGCTGAATTTACAGGAGCTGGCCGACCGGCACTTGCGAACTGCTTCTGCTTCGGGCACCACGTGGCAAGAAAGACTGAGGAAGATGGCGTCAGCTGACTCTTAAACCCCAGGCGCTCTGACGTCGGGGAAAGGACGACATCAGCCGACGCCGGACCCAGACTTTGGAATCCGGCCGACCGAAGGGCTGCCTGAGGCAGGACAACCCATATGTAAGGACTGCAGATGCATCCTTGAGGGACATCATGTAATGGTTAACAGACATTCTTAGCAAGGAGGTTTCTTCCTCTTGAGTTTGATTTCATCCAGAAGACAAAATATAGGTTCTAAGGGGAGCATAGAAACAAGGTAAGTTTGAAGATGTGCTCTTTGCCAAATACAACTATGAAGATATACACCTTTCCCTTCCAGAAGGGCACATTATGTCAGGCCAGGAATGAAAGTTGAGTTGTAAATAACAGAATATCTACTGGATCTCTGTTGCTGTAGCCTACACTATATGTTGGTTTACCTCACCTGCACTGGCCAGCCTCTTAAAGGACACCCTCCTAGTGCTCTAACTCCCAGGAGCATATGAGATGCTCCACATAAAAGGCAGGTGAAGCATTAAAAGCTTCAGAGCATTTCTTTTGCCCGTGAAGGAGGCAAGAGCTCTGAATACTTGTACCATGAAACAAAAATAACTATACACAAGAGACAGAACAATTACACCCTAGCAAAGCACATCAAGAATAGCAGGGAAAGTGGGGGGGCTGGAGAAAGGGATGAGTACTCCAATGCTGATCTATTAGAACATCTATTATGGTAAGTTTACATACATAACTGTACCAGGCTGTTCATGCACCACCACTGCAGAAGCCTAAGCTATATGGGTACATTAATACAGGTTAGATAGTAGTAGAAAAAGAGGGATGAGACCAATGCTTAAGACTCCAGAAGTCCTTGGAGTATGATCCTAGCAAAGCCTGTTCTGGATCTGGAGAACTATTCCAGATTATAATGCTTCATAAAAGTAGGTGCAGAAGAAAATGTTGCTGCCTGTAGAAAGCTTCTAGTCTACTCCATTCTACAAAGCCACAGAAGAAGCCAAAGCTCTTGTGGAATGAACTGCAACCCTACCTGTAACTAATTGTGATGAGTATAATAAAGTGATAGCAAGAAGCAACCATTTAGAAATAGTGATGCTTGCAACTAGCTACCATTTCCTCTTACCATCATGAGACAAACAGCTGGTCTATTTCTCTGAAAGATTGAGATTTGTCAAGGTAGCGTCTGAAACAACTTTCTAAATCCACAGAGTGCAGACAGTTGCGAGTACACCAACTGCTTGATAAGCTTTTACCATCTAAAATTGCCCATGTTCTAATATTAACAAATTGTTGCCAAAAATCAAAAGATAAAATGTGAATATTTTTATAATTAAATGTACATTAATTTTACAGACATTTAAAGTAAATTGAAAATATGTGTTGAAATGCTTCAGTGACTTAATTGCCATAGCTGTAATGTTAAAGTATAATGTAAAATTGTTCTGCATTTTTAAAGCTTGTTTTATTTTTCATAAATTCTGCTTGTGCTTACCACTTTGCTGTCCTATACATTACATCTGTCCTACTTAAACTATTTCAGCATTGTTATTCAGCTGCTTTGTTTTCTTTGTCTCATTTATATTACATTTCTAACCTGTTCTTTTACATAGCCTTTCTTTGTATAACCACCCTCTCACCATTTTCACTGCCCTGTCCACAGCATCGGATTCCATAGCTTACATTTGTGCAGTTACCCAAGAAAAGTCTCAATGCTGGATACCAACTTGGATAGGAGGAACACCCTATTTATTGAGGTGGTGTATGTGTACTATTTTTTATTTGACATTTTACCTTGTAAAGGTTGCAAAGGGTTAAATGTGTGTGTGTGCATTAGCAGATTAGTGCACGTGATTGTAAAAGTATCCTCAAGTCATGGAAAAGTACCGGGAAGAAAAGTTTCTATTACCTTAGCCGGAGACTTTTTTTTTTGGTTTTACTAGCCACGTAGCAGAATGCAAACTTATTCTTTATTAGGGCAAAACATAGATAATTATAAAATGCATTTTCTACCAATTTGGCATTTTTCTATTAGATATAGGATAGTGGTCTGATAGATGAAATGTACTGTCTTGTTGTATTTCTACTAGATGCTAACAGTGGTTTCCTAGATAAAATTTATTACTTTGATAGGAAATCCTTTGTTCAGGGAGACATGACTTTCTGAGGACTGTCTTCTGCACGCATGTTTTTCTATTTTAATAAACGACTCATACTTTGAACTGCCAAGAGACTAAAGCGTTTAACAGACTACAACAACCTTAAAAGTCCGGCTGGGTAGTTGCCCATATTCAGAAGAGGCCCAGAGAGAAAAGCTATGTATTACAAAAACATTTTAAGGACAATAATTTTACAATCTTCAAAAATACAAAACCATCTACAGTTTAATTACATCAAATTAGACAATGTGAAATAGGATTTAATATTTAGAGAAATTTTAGCCAGTTTATAGAGAAAGGCAAGGCACTACATTACAAACAGAAGTACAATAGGATGAGAGAAAAAACAGGGTTATGCCATACTTAGTGTGTGTCAAGGGAGAGAAATTGAAGGAAGGGAGTGAATAGAGAGAGTAAAGGAGGTGAAATGTATGAAAAGGTAGTTGTTCATAATTAGGGATATAGTTTATCCTGGGGGTGAGCAAGAATAGAGCCAGATGTTGGCCAGGAAATAATTCAGAATGGTTTTAAAGGACTGGATGGAGGGTACAGACCTGATGGGTAAGGAGTTCCAGGCCTCAGCAACATGGTATGAGTACAGACCATATGCAGCAGATTTGAGAAGTTTGTAGACAGAGGAGATTTTGGTCACTGGCTCATAATGACCGATTAGGAACAAAGTTAAGTAGAATAGTATTTAGCGCTGGATAAGTTTATAGGTGATAAAAAGTGTATATATTAGTTAATGGTGTACTTCTACCCAATTTAATTTTTAGTGCTATACAGTGGTTGGTTCTGAAAGGGGCATTTGCTGAAAATGTAACTTTCATTATAGTATTGCTCAAGTTTTGATTGTGATGCCTGGAGGTTAGTAAGGATAGGACTGCCATTAACTAGTATCAAGTGTAGTTTTAGCTGCATTGATGAGAATTTTTTTTCATCTCTGTGAAGAATCCCTTGTTTTTTTGTAAAAAAAATATATATATATATATATATATATATATAGAGAGAGAGAGAGAGATAAATATATATAATAAAGATTGTCTTATATTATCATATCATGTCTATTAATTTGCTACGAGAAGTGATGTCAATGGTTGTATTAAGACAGAAGGTTTTAAATAGTTTTTTCATGAGAGGAATTTGGGGAAACGTATATTTTGGCTTGAGCATGAGTTTTAAGTTACAAAACCATGTTTCAGTGGCTGTTAAAGCTTCCCAAGTAAGTTTTTGGATAAGTGCCAGGCTGTCAGATGTGCATGAGTGTGGTGTCATCTGCATACTGTATTATTCAGGCTTGTTGTGTGGCGGGTGTTAATGAGAATGTTAAAGAGGAGATGACCGAGGAGAGGGCCTTCTGATGCATCTTCGGTGGTGACTAGGAGGTACAGAGAGAGGGTGGCATGCCATTTTACTGACTGATACCTATTTAACAGGTAGCTTTTGAACTATAGAAGGGTGTCTGACATAGACCCAGTGAGCATGTTTGAAGTATAAGTTTGCAGTGACAAACTTGTATCCGTGGCTTTAGATAAGTCTAGAAATAAGGAGACTAGTTTGCAGTTCTCTTTTTGTTTTACTGACAGTATCAATTAAGGTTAGAAGTACAGTGTTAGTACTATGGGAGGGACAGAAGCTGTGTTGTGTTGGGACAGGAGTTATTCCTGTAGGTGACAAGTTTAGCAGTTGCTTTTGAATACATTTTTCAAGTATTTTGCAGGGGGATTAGATCACTACTGGTTTAAAATTTAGTAATATTGGTTGAATTTCCTCCTTTGTGTAGAGGGATAATGTATGATTTTTTTTTTCCAGAGACAGGACATAGGATTCGTGGACTGACATATTTATAAGGATTGAGACAGGATAATCAATGGTATCAGCTAATATTTTAAGGTACTCTCTTGGAAGATCAGTTTAAGTAGAGCATGGTTGCAGTTTAAGGTGAAAGTGGATGTGGTGATATGCGGCTGTTGGTCAGGACTGGGATTGGATGTTGGGGAATTCTTGGTTAGAGAAACTGCTATACTATGAGAGAGTTGAATTATATTGCAGTTTCAAGTGGTGAGTTATTGGGAGAAGGGTTAGGATTGAAATTTTAGTCAGGATGTAAGGTTTCTTTTCAATGGTTAATCAGAACTTTTTGGGTTGAATTTACTATCGTTCTGAAAAGTTGTTATAGTATACGGTTTGTCATTTATTTGCTTATTAATATAGTTGCAGAGCATTCTGAAATTTTTGAGATATTCTTTTTCACATTTTTTCCTCTATCCTGCATTAGTATTCTACTTTTTGTGGCTAGCCAAATTGCCTTATTTGTTTTAGTCTCTTCCTTTTAGGAGGTATAAGGATATTTATGAAAGTTGTATTGAATTAATTTACAGCATCACCTAAGGGGTGACTTTTAGAATATCCCAGTTAATAGATAAGGTACTAATAAATATTTCTGGGTTAAACTGAGGCTGTGTTGTTTTATAAACATGCTGTTTTAGTGTGTGAGAGAGAGATGTCTGGCTGTATAGATTTGGGAGATGATCGTTGGGATAGTCCGATATCATACCTGTGGAGATGGATTTTCTAGGGTCTGATAGTAGGATCCAATCTAATAATAAATTTGATGTCTTGCTATAATTTGGAGGGGCTATTAGTTGTGTGAAACCATACAATTTCATGCTGGATGAATGGGAGTTGGAGGTTATATTTAACAAATTGACATTACCTAGTATTTTTTTTCTTGTGGAATTGTTATGGATATCCAATGCAGGATATCTTCTTCTGTAGCTCCATTGTCACCAGGAGGGATACAGAGAACAACAATAATAAATATTTGTTTATTTTCAGGAAAGTAATAAGGTCTGCTGAATTGAATTTTGATATCTGGTTTGTTGTAGGGGAAATGTCAGTTATTGGGAAATATTAAAACACTGCCACACTTTTCCTCTTTACGTGGAATGTATTATAGCCTGGGCTGTACGCTTCAGTTAAATTGAGAATATCAGGTTGTGTTGGGTAATCCATGCATGTAATTCAGTAGTTTTATTTCTTAGGCTTCTAATATTTATGGTTGCAAAGGTTAGATGACTGGGATTGGGGTTGATCATTGTGGGGTAAGTTTACTCTGTGGAACAGGATAGACTGGGCCAGGATTAGAGTGAAGTCTCCTCCTAGGAGGATTTTAGTATATTGAGATATTATTGATTCTTGTTTTTTGAAGAGCAATTTTCCTCAATTTTATTTTGATTTGAACTGAAATGGAGTTAATTGGTCTATATTTGGGGTAAAGGTGAGGGATGTAAAAAAATGTTTGGTGTGATGTGTGGAAAGTTTAGGGAGGAAGCATGGATAAGTGGTTGGGAAAGAGGTGGACAGATGTTGAAAACCTATTATTGAATAATGGTAGGATGAGAACTAGCTTGGTAGTAAAAAAAATTAGAGGATAAGCTGAGAAGCAGCATGATTAAATATAGGGATTTATAGTTTATTGATGCCAGGTAGCAAGGAAGTAAAAATCAAGACGGAAGCAAGAAGTTGCAGAGCTGTAAGGCGTTTAACGTGGTGGAGTCTGAACTCCAGTAGAAAAGAAGTATTTTCTACGGGGGGGGGGGGGTTGCCCTGGTAACTTATCCTATGTTTCTGAAATGTGAGAAATAGTGGGGTTTGAAATGATACAGTAAGACTGTAAAAGCATCCTACACAGTAGTTAATGGCTAACTGATATGCTGTAATAACTCATTTTGAATCTAGTAAACAAATTACCTGCAGTTGACTCCTTCACCCTGCCAGAGGAGATCCCCCAAATGTCTCTATACTCAAACTACAAACCACTAAAGTTTTTTCTTCTGGCCTTGCCACCTCGCAAGGTACTACACATTTTCTTTTGCTGGTGTGGTTTAATGTTGCATATTTCCATAAGCCATAAGCATTTTTCTTTTGTAAACTTTTCACGTCACTCACTTATTTTCCACTCTTCTACTCAACCCTCTAATTTCTGACTCAGGTTAAACACATTGTCAACCCCTACCCCTTATTCAATATTTCCTCCACTTTTTAGCTCTAACTCCTCTAAATAATTGCTCTATATTTTCAGCATACACGATTCTGACTACAGTTACATCAACTTTCTTCAGCATACACAATTCTGACTACAGTTACATCAACTTACTTCAGACAAATTAGGATTCCTTCCTGACTGAGATGCTACCAAAAACCTCATTTGGGGTGTGGGCCCCACTACACGCAGACTTGCACTGCTCCCTACTCTACCTCCAAATACAACCCATTCCACAACTACCTTAACTACTCCCACCTCTCATCACTGATCCATTAACCTATCAAACCCACATAATCTAACTCTTCTTCTCACCCTCCTCCTTTTCCTCCACTCCTTAAATTTTACTTATCGAGTCGCCTTGGTCTATATCAACCATGCGAACACTTTCCATCCTAACTAAACATCTTGTAACATAACTCTACATATTTTCTTTCCCTATCAAAAGCAATAACTGGTATCCACCAGTAGGGAAAACAATGCAAGCACCAGCTACTATGAAATTTCCCCCCTTAAAACAACTCCTCTTCTTACTTTAAGCCTCAACTACTTCAATAACACCTTCCAACCCAAAAAATAAAACTTCAACCCTTCAAAACTAAATATGGGTTTATAGACTACTACTACATTTCCAACCGATCCCAGTGTGATAACATCAACCTAACTCATGTCCAACTCAGCCTCTAATCAGTGTACCCCCTTCAAAATGTATTAGCAAATCTCTGCAGTATATGTAACAAATAGATTTTCATACCTGGATAACTCACTATATGCCAGATATTATAGCTGCCACATAAACCTGGCTCAAGCCTAACACAAATGTTTACCCCTCACAGCTACAGTGTTATTACAGCAGACAGACCTTTAGAAAAAAAAAGCAGGTGGTATAGCCTTATTCTGACTCCTTACTCAAACACTAACAAAATTTACCAATGCAGAAATTATCACCCTACCTCAAAAAATACATGAACTGTAGTATTTTGCATCCCTCCCAGAAATATTTCTATACTAGAAAATATACTATGGTAGATGTAAAAAGCTTTCAAAAATAAAGCCGAAATACTAGGAGATGTTAATATAAACTGACTTAACTTAACCTCTGACTTCCTTACTCCACCATGAACTTGTATTGTTTCACTCAGCTTATGAACTTGGCAACTAGATATAATAAAACCAAGTCTCTATCCTTGACTAGATTTTTGTCGCCAACCCAAGTAAAATCACTAAAGGTGGAACATTTCCATACACTAAGTGACCACCTACCAGTTCATACCTAAAGTTATTTCTCATATGTAAAAAAGGAACAATTATAAAATACAATCTTTCCAAATTTAAATAGAGTCATTCATTCATGTATCAACAGCAATGGACTGGCCTACATTAAAATCCCCTTTAGATAATGCAGGAAATCATCTCAACTTAGTATTTCTAAATACCCTCAATAGCTTAGATCCTGCCTTCACAAAAAGGACCAAATCCAATCACTTCATAGCTTTCAATGTTATGTAAATGTTTTATGATTGGCAACAGCATAAAACAGTCTTTCAACTTTTCAGACAACTTCATAACCAAATTAAAAAAAAAAGTTATCCAGGCCAAAAAATATTATATACTCCCCCAAAATTTGTGGTCCTTAATTATTTTACTACTTAACCATGGATCTAGAAAAGATCACAGTCCATCTCTTGAAAGTGAACCCCTTCACACTGCATGCTTATCAATACCTATCAAAAGTATATCCAACTTAACCACATGGACTCCTCACCCTCCCTCCTTCTCCACATGTAACTCGTCCAACCCTATTCCTCACTCCCCTCAGATAAGTCATCAAACCCCATTCCTAGCAATTTCCCCTTCGCACAGCACCACTAACTCTTCGCACTTTACCTCTACCCCACCACTGCTCAAACTACCTCCACCAAATCTGTCCTCTTTTTCCCTACAGCCAGTTCCAACCTCATTTATTAACAAAATTACTCCAGTTAAAACCAGGCTCTACCTCAACAGATAGCATCTCATCTGAATACCTAAGAATGGCTGCCAATGCACTAGTCTCTCCTGTTAGCATCCTTACCAATAGATCTTTATATGAATCTTATGTATCATCACTATAGAAAAAGTACCTGCATACAGGGGGGACTCTACCATTACTTTCACCACACAAATAGAGAGAAGAAAAGGTAACAGAATGGAAAAGGGCCAAGACAGGACTCAAGACTGAGTTTTTAACTGAATTTAGAACAGAAACTGCTGTTAGTGATTAGTAGGGCATATAAAATACTGCAAGATAACTATAAGACTGGATCAGAAGAGGGCAGAACAAAATGGAAAGAGATTAGACATGCAATTCATAAAAGAAATAATGGAAGGACATATATAGGGCTCCCAAATATGCAACAAAGTCTAGAAGATTTTGTATTTTTCCCTAACTCTTGCATCAGCTATCCATCTTGGTCTATCCTCCACTCTCCAATGGTTAACTAGTTACCTAACAGACAATCAGTAAAATAACAAGTTTCCTTGTCACCATACCCAACTAAAAAAAAATGGTGTTCCCCAAGAATCTATTCGAGCCCTATATTTATAACTGATCTCAACACTTCTTCCTGTCAAGGTGCCCTCAAATTCAATATGCAAATAATTCCACAATTATCTGCTCTTCAGTTAGCCACACTTTCAACACGCACAAGAAGCTTTCACTTGCATTGAACCTTGGCTTACCAACACAACTTTTACTGCACCCTATGAAAACCAATCTTTTTTTCAATCTTAAAACAAATGTGTTAGACAAAATAACTTCAAAATATTTTCTGCAAACAATACAGTAATCTTAGTCCCACACACCAAGCTGTTAGGTGTCATAATAGACGAGTCTTAAATTTGATCTTCAAATACAGAACAGTATTAAAAAAAACATCAGAAACTTGGTATGCTCTACAGGCATAAACACAATCTACCAGACCCACCCTTGCCTCTACATACCTTCTTCCCTTTCTACTTTAAGGAGCTCCAGTGCTCACCAACCTATAAGGCTGGTTAAAAGCTAAACCGGAAAACTGTTAAAACAAAATTGCTAAGTTCAAAACTAATCCATCAGACTACACCCAGCACTGCATGGGTCTTCAGTCTTAAGTAGCGTGAGTTTCCACATCACCCGAATTAACCTACAACTTATTACAACCCACAAAATTGTACATAAAGAGCCTTCCCTGCCCTTAGCTCTATCCTCCACAGCTATCTCCCCAATAAATCCCTTTATTGAGAGCATAAACAATGAGCTTTCATTTCATAAACCCAACCAATAACCTAGGCAAAGCCTTTACACCTATTACACAGCTAATATAAAGAACTCCCTACCATTACCGTTCAGGCCTAACCTTAACCTTTAAGCATTCACTGAAAGAATTCTTATCCAAAACATGGCTCTGCACATGTACTATTTCATGATAACACCATTGTACCCAAGTACTCCCTCTTCTCCTACCTTTTCTCACCCTTTATTTGACTACCTACCTATACACTTTTATCTGGTTTATACCTTACCCTCCCTTACTAGGTCCTGCCCTTCTATTTCATTCTCATCTCCACCTATACAAGCTCCCTCTTTATCTAATACCTAGAATTTAAACCCGACAAATTTTCTACATCTTAAACTTGACTGTACAATTTGTACATTTTCATAAGCCTGCTAACCTGAACTTTTTAAAATATATATTCACTGAACTGTTCTATTCCCAAAATGATTCACTCTTGTGTAAACTCATTTAATACTCTTAAATAATGTAATTGTTGAATGTATCCATGTCATTTTTATACATCTGTATTGTTTCTCCCTGGGCCTCTGCTGAAAATGGGTACCTTCGGCCAGTTGGACTTTTCTGGTAAACAAATTTCAAAAATAAATGCCAATAAATAAGAAATATGAATCCTTTCCTCCTTGTACTCAGGCTCAGTAAACAAGACTAGGAGATTAATAGTCTAGCATAATTTAAACATGGACATGGATTTGTTCTTAAAGACATCCTGAGTTTGTGAAACATGGGGAACAGTTAACTTAATACAAGGGCTTGTAACTCAGATGCTCACCTAGAAGAGAGAGCAATAAGGAAGGTAGTCTTCCATGTTCAGAACATCAAATCAACCTCAACAGCTTGTTTAAATGGAGACAGAATAAGCTTCTTAAGGACAAAATTAGGACCCCCAAGGGGGAGCCACCCATTTCCTAGGTGGGCTAGTATGCAAGACTCCTTTCAAAAAACTAACGTGAGGACTGTTAGGAAAGGGGGATCCAAGGACAGACGAGCTGAAATGCCTGACAAATGTATCTTGGTGGAACAGTACGATAAAGCATTGGACAGTAACATTCACAAAAAACAATCAGCAACAAGGCTTGGAAAAGATCCTGGTTCTTGGAGAGGCACTGATTACAAAAATCTTTTACGCTTACAGATACAGTTTTCTAGTAGCAGGTTCTCTTGCCATCTTTAATACCTACTGCACATCCACAGAAAAAAGGTGCCTAAAGGGTATCAAAATTCTATCATCCAGATAGTTAACTGAAGAGAGTTTCCCCGATTGGGGTGCATCAAACCCCACAGTCTTGTGTTGAGTAAATCTTGTCTGTGGGAAAGCTTGAGGTAACTGCCCTGGGCCAGAATGAAAAGGGAAAAAGTACAACTGCATCTACATACCATAAATGTAGATGTTAAAAGTCTTCAATGTTGCAGCAACAACTCTTGTGATTTCTGCTGTGGAACCACTTTGCTGGCTCGAATACTAGAGATTTGTTCCCCTCCTATTGGCCTGGAGGATGTCTTGCCCTCTGATGTCAGGACTTCCACAGGCTCCATTTCCTTTAGCTACTCTTGCTGCCACAGACCAGTGTCTGACCTGCAGACCATGAATAACCAGACCCATACTGTTGGCAGCAGGCAGGAGAGCATAGCTGTGGAGGGAAGATGAGAGAAAGAAAAGTACACATCCAACCACAAGGAAGAACAGAAGATTGTGGGAGGGAACTGTAACAGTGAAGGCACTATCATCTGTATTTATGGTAAGTAGACAACTACACTATATTCATCATGCTTCTCTGTTGCAGGAAACTTTGACAGCACTGCAAGAGGTAAGGAAGGAGTGGATGAAGACCAGGTTTCAAGGAGGACAGCAGTCACTGTAAGACTGCAGAGACAAACCCATCTTTAGCCCTAAAGGCACAGGACAAATACTGCCTGGAGAAAATAAGGACAAAGGACCAGGTAGCTGCCTCCAGAGTAGCCTGAAAGGACACTTCACCTAAAGAATGCAGTAGTGGTAGCAGTAGTTCTGTCAGAATTAAGTAGTTCTGATAGGTTCAACTACTCTTTTGCCATAGTACTTGTAAAAAAAAAAATGCAATTAGAAATCCATTTTGAGACAGTACATTTGCCGCGGTGGTGCAGCGGTAGCGTTGTTGCCTCACAGCAAGAGGTTCTCCTGTTCGATTCTCAGCTGGAGTGCCTTCTGTGTGGAGTCTGCATGTCCTCTCCACGGTCGTGTGGCGTTCGAAAGACATGTGTGAATGGGCGTGCCTTCGTTGAAGGTTGGGTGTCAGGCTGGCAACTCGGCACCATAAAAAAATCTACTGCCAATCATTAGCGGACCGGAGTTCCGCTGTGGCAACCGCTAACCGGGAAAAGCTGAAAAGACAAAACATTTACTGAAACTATCTTCTGTTTATTACATGTAAAAGTCACAAAGAATTGTTTTGATTTTCTGAAGGTTTTTTCTTATGCAAGCAAAACCTGAGCCGTCTGTGCACATAAGGGTCCCCACCACTTTTTTTTTGAAAACTGGGAGGTGAATAGCTTGATTTAGGGACAGTTCTGTGCCAACCTTGGAATAAGAAGAGGAAGATTCTCTTAGCTGACATGATGTTTACTAAGAAAGTGACAAATTTGCTATCTGATGAGGCTGCAGGCACAAAGAGTGGCAGCGTATGCTTCTCTAGTAGAAAGTTGAGATCCAGGAAGTAGCAGGAACCCTTCCTGAAAGCCTTAGGTGGATTGTACCCTTTAGGAATTGTTTTATCACTGTTGGAAAGAATAAGGGAGGCTGAAAAGGTAGGCTTGCAGCAGATATAACAGAGATATAGATCTCAACTGAGGAGTGAGAAAGTCCCTTGGAGAAAAGCTCTGCTAGACAGGTACTGGAGGGGTTCATAGGTTGGTACTAGGCTATCGGCCCTAGGGCCTATACAAGCCTAGCTGTAAAGTACAGTTGTGTACACTTACCATAAATGTAGATGTTAGAGTGTTATTCACTGTTGCAGTCATTACATTTGGGTAATCCTGCTGGCAGGTTGTCCTCAGTCGGCCTGAATTCCAAAGTCTTGGGTCCTGCGTCTGCTGCTGTCGGCCCTTCCCTGACGTCAGGTCAGGGGTATAAAAGAAGTGGCCGATGCCATTTTCTTCAGTTTTTCTTGCCCCAGATGTCAGGTGCCCCCTAAAAGGGTAGCCAAAATTTATATATACAAACTCCAATGAAGAACACAACAATATAAGTGAACCCAGATGCAGAGACCAATCCAACGAGACCACTAAAGCTCGGACGCCAGGAAAATATATTTTTATTAGAACAACTTAGATAAAACTCCAAACGGGAAAGAAACTCCAAACAGGAAAACTGTTACTCTGGTCAAGCGATTTCATCTGATGAATGTTGCAAGTGGTTTGTTCTGAGGTGTTTTCTTGCAATTGGATCTGACTGTTTTAATCTTGAATACCTGTGTACGTGTTCTGTTGGAGAGAGGATGAAGAGGCTGGCTATGTAAGTAATAACGAGGGATTTCTGCTCTCTGAAGAAGCCGGTTCTGTCTCCTTACCAGTGACGGTCAGAAACCAACATTCATCAGATGAAAGCGCTTAACCAGAGTAACAGTTTTCCTGTTTGGAGTTTCTTTCTCTGAGTTTTATCCAAGTTGTTCTAATAAAAATTTATATATATATATATATAATATAAACTTTACCTTCATCTACAAGCAAATACACCACAGAGGTTGTATAAATCAGAGAAAAGTTCCAACAGAAAAAAGGGGGATGGCGGGTGGGTAACCTGGACTGCAACAGTGAATACACTCGAACATCTACATTTATGGTAAATGTACACAACTGTACTATGTTCTTCGTGTTTCACTGTTGCACTCATTACATTTGGGTAGAGTCCCAAAGCTATGGCTGGGAGGCTGGAGCTAAACAGCATTAGGAGCGGCTATGAGGCCCTGCAGAACTGCAGTGGCAAAGCCTGCCCTGGATTTAGAGTAGAGTGGAAGATGATAGTGCTTTGTAAAGGTGTTCACCGAACTCCAAGTAGCAGCCTCTAAAATGTCTTTGGTTGGTACTCCCCTGAGAAAGGCTGCAGCTCTGGTTGAATGTGGCCTAATGCCCTTAGGCACTGGTTTGCCATGGTGAAAATAGCAGAAATGAATGCAGTGGCCTATCCACTTTGAAATAGTCTGCTTTGAGATAGCCTTTCCTTGTGATCCTGCAGCATATGCCACTAGTAATTGCTCTGTCTTCCTGAAAACTTTGGTTCTGTCCAAGTAGAATCTAAGCTGTCTGTGTACGTCCAAAGAATGCAGAATTCTCTTCCCCTTGTTCTGTGGATTTGGGTAAAAAGTTGGCAGATGAATAGTTTGGTTAAGAGCCACACTGGACACCACCTTAGGCATAAATGTTGGGTTTGTCCTCAGAGAAACCCTGTCTGGATAAAACATGATAAAAGGTTCCACAGCCGTAAGTGCCTGTAGCTCTGAAACTCATCTTGCAGAAGTTATTGCTAGGAGCAGAGCTGTTTTCCAAGATAAAAACTTTATATCAGCAGTAGCAGCTGGCTCAAAAGGTGGCAGGGTGAGTTTTTCCAAGACATAGTTGAGGTCCCATGCAGGTGTTGGAGATCTCCTTGGAGGCCTTAGATTTTTGGCTCCTCTAAGGTACTGTTTTAATAATGGATGAGAAAAGATTGGTGGCTCTGTATCGTAATGAGCTGAAATGGCAGAGGCATGAATTTTAATTGATGAAAAAGATAGGCCTTTGTCCAGCATATCAGTTAAGTATTGCAAAATCTGAACGATATTTGGTACAGCTGTATCAGTTCCTAGTGCCTGGTTCCAAGCATAGAATCTCTTCCATTTTCCAGCATAAGATTTTTTTGTACTAGGCCTTCTGACTTCCAAAATGACATCATTCACAGCTTTACTGAGAGGTGTGTTTTGTATGACTACATTATCTGCCAAGCTGCCAGGTTTAAAGTCCTGAGTTGGCTGTGCAGGATCTGATTGTTTTGCTGGGACAGTAGATGAGGTATTTGAGGCAAGGTCCAAGCTGGGCATAGAGACAAGTTCCTTAGGATTGGGTACCAGTACTGGCGGGGCCAGTCTGGGGCAATCAGTATCATCTTTGGCTTCTCCTGTCTGACCTTTAGGAGTACCTTGGGGAGGAGAGGCAGTGGAGGAAAGGCATATACTGATAGGTTTTTTCCAGCTGAAAGATGGGGCATCCACTTTCCATGCTCGTCTGTGATAAGTCCTTGTGCAGAATCTTTTTAGTTGTGAGGGGAGGCAAATAGATCCATGTCCGGGCATCCCCATTTCCTTATCATGCGGAAGACTTGTGGATCCAGCTGCCGCTCGTGGGGATCTATGAGGTTTCTGCTTAGTCTGCCAGAGTATGTTCCTTTCCTGGTAGGAACTGTGCCTGCAGATGTACTTGCTAAGTCAATGCTGTGTCCCACAAAGCCATGGCTAGTCTGCAAAGGGGGTAAGAATGCGTGCCCCCCTTGCTTGTTTATATACCACGACTGTGGTGTTGTCTGTCTTTATCAGTAGTTGTCCCAGATGAAGTAGGTCCTTGAAGGCTGTCAGGGCATTTTGAACAGCTAGCATCTCTTTTTGATTGATATGTAGATGCATTTGGTTTGCGGACCATGTGCCCTGAATGCATCTTCCTGCCATGTGGGCCCCCCAGGCATAATATGATGCATCCGTTGTTAGGTTTTGCCTGGCTGGGGGTAATGTGAATGGCTGTCCCCTGTTCTGGAGACAAGCCTTTGCCCACCATCGAAACTCCTGTTGCAGGCAGAGGCTGTGGCTATGTTGATTCCAAACACTTTTTAGTAACCACTGAAGTTTCCTCATATGCAGTTTTGCATATGGAATTAGTAGGATGCAGGATGCCATGAAGCCCAAAGCCTGCAGAATTTTTCTTGCAGATAACTGGGCCTTTGTTGCCATTACTTTGAAATAGGTAGTCAGCTGCCTTTGTCTGGAGTGAGATAAGCCATCTGGGCAGTTGTAGTTATGCTTGCACCCAGGAATATTATCTCGAGAGGGTACTAATTTTGATTTCTTTTCATTGACTGTGTATCCTAGGCATGCTAGAAGTCTTTTTCACAAATGCCAGATGCTGTAGAAGAATGCCCTTGTTCTCTGCTTGAATTAGGCAGTCGTCCAAGTAAGGATATATTTGTATTCCTCTTTGTCTGCAGAATGCAATTACTGGTGCCAGGCACTTTGTAAAGACCCTGGGAGCAGTAGATAAGCCAAAGGGCAGTGCAGAGAATTGGTAATGCATTGAGCCAGCCTTGAATCTGAGGTATCTTCTGCAGGATTGCCTGATTGGGACATGCAGGTATGCCTCTTTTAGGTCTAAAGTCACAAGCCAAGGCTTCATGCCCAGCATGGGCAGAAGCTGCTGCAAGGTCAACATTTTGAATTTTGGTATATCCAGGAATGTGTTTAGGAAGATAGGTCCAGTATTGGTCTCCAGAATTTGTATCCAGACTTTGTCCTTTCTGGGTACTGAGAATAGTAGAGTAAAATCCTTGTCCCTGCTCTTGCTCTGGTACTTGTTGAATGGCCCCCATGTGCATGAGGGATGAGACTTGTTTTTGTGCCTCTGCCCATTGATTTTTTTGGCAGATCTGGCCAACCATTTGCCTTTGGCAGGGTATGGAAGTGGAACTTGCAGCCTTGTGACACTATGTTTAGAACCCACTTGTCCTGGGTTGTAATGTGCCAGTTTTGAGAAAAAAGTGCTATTTTTTTCCCCCTAAGGGTGCTGCCAGGAGATACGTGCTTGGCGCAAGCAGGGGGAAGTCATTGGGACCGTTTCCTGTAAGGTTGTGATTTGTCTTCTCGACTTTTGGAGGTTGAAGCACCCCATTGCTTTGACCTGTATGAACCTTGCACCTGGGATCTGCCTCTAGGGCATCTGGATCTGCCCCTTTGAGGTCTGTCTGACATAGGAAAGGACCAATTCTTTGTAGGCCAGTGTCTACTAAACCTAGGTGGCTGTACTTGTAAAAAAATCTTTGACAGTTTGCATAGATTTAGCTTTGTCCTCCATTTTCTTTAACACCTCTTCTGCCTTAACACCAAACAAAGTATCATGCTGTAAAGGTGCATCTAATAATTTAACTTTGACATGATCAGGCAGATTTTGTTCCTTTAACCAAGCATGCCTCCTAATTACAGAACCCATAACTGCGGCCCAGCAGGAGGCCTCCAGAGAATCAAAACCACATAGCAAAGTATGCTTTCCAACTTGTTCAGCTGCATGCAATAAATCCTGTAATTCCTTGTTTTCTGCACAGAGTTTAACATTTTCTGTTTAAGCAATGCCATGACATGTTGCTGATATTTGAGCATATGAAACTGCCAGTTTAAGGCCCTTATAGCCAAGGTAGCAGATGTGTACACCTTTTTTCCCCATCTATCCAATGCCCTAGAATCTCTGTCAGAGGGGGTAGGGTTTTTTTGTAGCAGAAGCCTTAACCCCTTTGGGACCCTGTGAAATAGTTTCTGGGTCTGCAACAGGGTTTTTCAAAAGGAATTTATGAGAGTCAGGAACCCTGTAATATTTGTCAGGCTTAACAGGAGCTGGAGGTAAGGAGTCAGACTAGACTCTGAAAACACATCTACAATGTCTAACATGTGGAATGGCTAGAGGCCTGTGTTGAGGTAGTAAAAAGTCCCTGAGCCTCTTTTTAGATTCTGAAAAATCTTGGCTCTCCCAGTGGAAGTGCTCCCTCATGGTATGCAAGGTTTCCCCAAAAGAATAGTCTTCAGGAGGAGAAGCTGAAGGAATAGATTCTTCAGCATCAGAATCCTCATAAGGGGGAAGAGAATATTCTTGATCATATGAGGAATCAGAAGAAATAGAAACCTGATCTGAAGATTTATAGTCTGTCTCTTGCCTAGGCCTCTTATCAGGAGGGGGATGGGAACCCCTGATCAAGGTAATAAAGTCTTCGGCCATTTTGAGCATCTGTTTTTTGGGCATGGAGGCCTGTCCATGTGGCTCTTAAGTTTGTTTCTTTGTCTTTGAAGGTGCTTTAATCTTTGCCTTTGAAGTCGGTTTAATGTATAGATGTTTAGGTCTGTAAACACCCTCCGAAGCCGGTGCCTGCTCAGCGGCTCCAGACCCATCTGAAAGAACAGTGTCCGAGGCTCCAATACCTTGAGTTTCCAGTGGCATAGCAGTCTCCACGTGGGAGTCGGTAGCGGCCTGCGACTCTAAAGTTGCGGGTGACGAAAGCACCTCACTGAGAACCGGCGAATGGCTTAGGAGAAGCTTGGTCATCAGCTTTGGGGTTCGGTTGTCTATCTTTTTCTTTGCGTTTTTTTGTGAACTTTGGTAGTCGGATGGCTATCCGACATTTCTGGATAATTAAACCTGCATCCAAAATAGTTTAATGCAAAATCATACCGATGTTTAATAGTGGGTTGGTTGAATCTAGCACAAAACCGACAACCTGAAACATTATGATCAGGGCCTAGGCAAGGAATACAGTAAGAATGAAAGTCCTCATGAGGTATTTGCTTTCCACAAGAAATACAATTATTAACTTTTTCTGACCGGTCTGGAACAAGAAAAAGTTTCCCCAATGGGGTACTAAGCTTTAATGAAGACTTCGGATCTGAAATTCGAACACGAAAATCTCAGGAGTCGGCCGACCAGCACTTGCGAACTGCTTCTGCTTCAGGCACCGCGCCGCAAGAAAGACTGAAGAAAATGGCATCGGCCGCCTTTTTTATACCCCTGACGTCAGGGAAAAGCCGATGCAGGACCCAAGACTTTGGAATTCAGACTGACTGAGGGCAACCTGCCAGCAGGACTACCCAAATGTAATGACTGCAACAGTGAAACACGAAGAACATCTGATACCATGCAGTGAATCTCTTCCATTAAAAAATGTACGATTTTCTGGTGGAAGGACTTCTAGTCTCTCTCAAAATAAGCAAGATGACGTTATTAAAGAACTGGCCCTGTGGAGGGTTACCAGTTTCAGTGTGCTCAAGTTGGGGTTGACTGTGGTTCCCTTGTTCTGGGCTAGGAGATCCACCTCTTCTGTTAGCAACCCTAGTTTTAGCCTGCTCATTTTGTGAAGCAGGGAAAACTAATGCTGTCTGGGCAAGAAATGTGTGACCACAATCACCGTCAGCCCTTTCCTCCCTGATCTTAACAGGTACCCTTGGGATGAGTAGCACAGCCATATGGCAGCTGGGGTAGGAGTGGGTTTTCCCCGGTTTATATACCACATCACTATGGTATTCTGTCTTTACCATTCGTTCCTGTTGACTGTCATTATTTCCTTCAGATTGATACGACTCCGAATGCCGTCAACTGCAAAAAGTGTGTGAGGGTGCCCCAAGCCAGATGTGAAGCACCTGTTTTGATCATCTGCTGGACTGCCAAAGAAAGGACATCCCTTTGTTCTGCTTGCAAGCATCTATCCATATAGTAGACTGCCTTTTTGTACATGGAAACAGCTTGATCCTGAAACTTAAATGGGGGGAGGGGTGTTAGCAACACATTTTTCAACTACCAGTATATTTTCCTCATGTGAGGTCTGGCCAACAGTATCATCAAAATGTTTGAGGTCATGTAGCCAAGGGATCTCAATGGTTCCCTGGCAGAAGCAGTCTCCTTCTGAAATATTCTGAAGTACAACATCAGAAAAGCAATTTACTTGTCAAGATTCTAACATGGCTCCCAAGAATACTGGTCTGTTTGTAGGTATGAGGCTGTACTTCTTACATTTAGAATAAACCCTAAATTTGAGAGACAGATCATATTCAGTTGGAGAGATGAATTCGGCTCCCCTACAGTGTATGCCTGAATGAGACAACTGTCTACATAAGTGTAAACTGCACACCCTTGGTTTTGAAAAAAAAGCAACAAGTGGTAAAGACTCTGGAAGCAGCAGATAAGCCAAAGAGGAATGCACAGAATTGAAAATGGTTATCATCAATCCCTGAAGCAAGGATGCATCTTGTGCTTCTTTGCTACGAGGAGATGGAGTTTTTTTATATTTTAACTTCAAGTTGACCATAACAGTATGATTGAAATCATGGGTAAAAGCCATAACAGGGAAAACATTTTGAATTTATGAACTATCAGGATTTTTTTTAACCCTGAAAGATCCAACACTGGTCTCCAGCTTATGTCCTTTCTTGGAACTAGAAATCTCTCAAGTGAAACCCTGTTTTTAACTCTTTCATGGAGACTAGCTCTTCACACCCTTGAGCCTATAGGAAAAGAACCTGAGCCTGTGATTTTCTTAGCTGTTCTTTTGAAATGGTGGGAATGCACACAGATTTTGGAAGGGAAGCAAACTAACCTGCAACCAGTCTTTATGATATGAAGCATCCATTTGTCTTTGGTGATGCTTTAGCCCTGTGTTAGAGAGAACGTCTGCCTGCTGGCTTTGCAGGAGTGGAAGAAAGTTGGGTTGATGTGAGATTTACAAGGACAGGGATGTGTTGTTCTGAGTCATAATTGCTCCCTACTGGATCCCTGGGCCTAGGATTTACTAGGTCAGGTTCTGCTCAACTTGCTACCTTATTTGCTGAATTCATCTCCTGGTCCTTCTGCTCTTTTGTCTGGATTGAGAGGAAGGAAAGGACTGGGGTTTGGTAGGTTAACTCCTGCTGAACCTCTAAGGCTGCACTTGCAGGAAATTAACAATTTTGTAAAGACTTGTCCTTGTCTTCCAGTCTTGAATCCACTTTGAGCCTTGGGTCCAAGCAGAAATTTCTTGGCTACGAGCACATCAAAAGTTTCAGCTTTAACATGATCAGGTAATGGTTGCTCTTTTAACCAAACATGTCTCTTGATTTCAGACCCTTAAATAGCTGCCTTAATATATGCCTCTAAGAGCATCAAAAGATTCTCCAATTTCTGCTTTCCATGAGAGATTTCTGGAATTTTACCAATTCTACCATATGGAACTAGCAATTTAAAGCTTTCATGGCAAGGCAAGGGCAGCTGATGTGAACATTTGCTTCACAAATTTGTGCAGGGTCCAATCCCTTTATTATTGGGCAGGGGATTTTTTAGAGGTACTAACTTTGGTTCCCTTGGGTCCTGAGAAGACCACCTCAGTACTAACCACTGAATTTTTGAAAAGATCTTTATATGAATCAAAGACCCTATAAAAAATATCAGGCTTCCTTGGGGCAGGGGCCGAGAGTCAGACTGCAAGGGTATGCCCTGAATGACATCATCTACTACCTCTAGAGTTGGAAGGAATTGCCAGAGGTGTGTGTTCAGGAATCCTAAGAAACTCTCTTACTCCTTTCTTACACCAAGGGTAATCCTGACCCTTTTCCAAATGTTATATGACCCTGAAGAATGTTGATCCACATATATGCCAGCTCATCCACAGAGCTATAAGAACCTAAAGAAAATCTCCTGAAGTAAAATACCTTTTTCTTTTTGTAGTAGTAGTTCCTTGGGCAGGGGTCCTCCCTGGTCTCAAATGTTTGGATCTCATAAAATACATGAGATGCTCAGCTAACCTGACAAGGTCCTGTGGGTAAGACCTGGGTTGGGATAAGTTATTAGCAGCACTCATGTTTAGCCTTGGACCAGGTCTTACGTGTGGCATCAGCTAACATCACAGGCCTTGAGTGGACAGCCATGGCCAGTGCTTAGTCTGCTGAAGTTTCTTCTCTTTACTAGGGATTCTGCCCTACCTACCTGTAAGTCTGGAACAGGAGTCAGACACCAGTACCTGCAAAGCGGATCCAGACCCATCTGATGCCTTAACTACTTCAGTTCCAGTGGACATCAAAGGGGCCAACAACTTGGACTTCACAAGGGTCTCATCAGAGGCCTTGGTCACACACACACTCTCGACAGAGGAACTGCATAGGACTCTCTCCCTCTATTATGAGCCTAAGCAGGCAACCAGAAACAAATGCTGATCTGGTACTGTCTTCAGATGTTTCTTCCTTTTTCAGAGGAGATCCAATTCAGCAAGACTGTTACATGCCTTGGACTTGAGGGCCAACGCCAATCCAATGCTCAACAGTCCTACAATTAAAATAAGTACTCTAAGAACAATTGTGATTATGCTCAAAGCCCGGGGGGAAAAACAGAGTGGAAGCCCTGGCAAGGTATTTGTTCTCCACACTCTAAGCAAACATTAGTCTTTTTAGAAATGAAATACAATGTACTTAAGGAAAAATAAAGCTCCCCAATGGGGTACTTAATTTTCAATGCTCTATCTCTAGTTTTAGACAACAGATTTAGTTAGGCAAAGCCTGTATCAGGCTCCAACAGCAAGAAAGAACTGAGGAAATGGTGTTGGATGATGACACTTTATACCCCAATGTCCAGAAGGAGGACTGGGCATCCGCCAGGCCTGGAGGGGAACAAATGGCTGGCAAAGGGCATTCACAGCAGAAATCCCAAAAGGTGTTATTGCACCAGTGAAGCTGTTGCCTTGGCCAAAAGGAAGTTATCAGTACAATTTTTGGACAGTCCGCGAGTCCTATTATCTTTAGAAAAACCCTGGTAAGTGGAAAGGGTAGAAAAGAATTTGGGAACATTCCCATCCATGGTAATTCTAGGCTTACCTATAAGGAGCCCTGGACCATAATTTTTTTAAGTCGTCTGTTTTGAAAGAAGGCAAGCAGATCTACTTGAGGTGCTCTCAACAGCTGAATCAATTTTTGGAAGACTCCAGGTTAAAGCTTCAATGCATGGGGGTCTAACTGGTCCTGCTGAGCTTACATGCAATAAGGTTTTGCTCTAATGGAATTAATAAATGCTGAAGCATCAGACTGGAGTGAATTGCTACTCTGTAAGTCATCACCGTCAGTCTGAAAAAAAACATATGTACCAACTCATATATATATATATATATATATATATATATATATATATACACACACACACACACTAGCAGAGGTTATGGGGACCAGACATGATCAAGGCCTTCAAATCACAAACAGCCAACATCTCCCTGACGTGCACTTTTGTCTACAGGATCTTAACAAGGATGCAATTTTGCCCCTTATGAAACCACTCCCCACAATGGATTTGAAACATTTGTGGTGACTTACTGGAGGAGGGTTGGAGGGGTGAAGGACAGACCAGGATTGCAAGCTATGTATTCTACTTACCAATCTCCCTCTTTACAAACCCAGAACTGAAATCTGAGAACCCAAAGGATGTACAGTTCCGACTGACCTGTGGTACCACTGTATTTTTTGCAAGTGAAGTCTGGAAAATGGCAGCATAATAATCAATGCGGTCTATTCTAGAATCCTCAAACTCCCCTGCAGCTTGGTATCAGATGGAGAAACTCAGGAAGTAGTGTTATAATGTTTCTACTTTGGTGGAAGACAGGCCCTTCCAAAAGGTTGTTAAAAAAAAAAAACATAAAAAATACTCTGACATGGGTTGAGAGGACTTTGCAAACTGATTTGAAAGACAGCTGGGAAAAAAACTGCAAAGAAAGTAAATGCTCAGACACAGAAAGATGTGAATGCCTTGGTGTCTTCAGTAAGCAATGCCTGGAGTTGGGCATTTTGTGAATACCCTTGGTGCAGTGGGAAGTCAAAAGGGTAAAACAGAGAACAGATAATGTAAGCCAGACACCACAAATCTAAAATGTCTGAACTGCTTGGCAATAAGAATGTGATGACAGTTCTTCAAATCCAGCTTTACACTGAAAGCAAGACTTGGGATCAATGGTAGAAGAATCTAGAATTTCAGAATACTGATATGGTGGGTTAAAGAAGAGAGGTCCAATACTGGCATACAGGGTAGAAATATCCTTCAACAACTTTGTCTAGGAGATTGAGAGGCACTGGTTCTAGGATTCATTGAGATTGCATGTTGCACAGAATGGGAGGAGAGAGAGCAATTTGGTTCTGTGGAGCAAGAAGGAAGGGATCTATACAGCCAATACCCATATTCAAACAGTACCCATGTTGGATTACTTTCAGTACCAAACATCTAAGAGTATTTGATGTCAAAAGGGAAGATGTCTCAGGGATATAAAAAGGTTGCCAGGGCAGGAGGGAGTAGGAGCATGAACTGGCAAATAGTCCTGCTGACTGGTTGAAATTCATTTATTTTTTTCTTCAGAGTTTGTTATCCAATGCATTTTGCTTCCTTGACTACTGCTCCCTTGCTGTTTAAACTGTTTGTTGGGAAATAGGGCTGAGGAGGGGAGGGGGGAAAACTATTTGTTCTAAAGAAGGGCTGAAAAAAAGCTTAATTACTCCTTGGATTGGTTATCCCTCTCACACTTCAACTGCAGAGGGGCCAAATAGCGTCTTTTACCTAAAGGGAAAGTTAATATCTCAGATTTGGCATCATTAGGGTGGTTATGTGCACTCAGATAGGCATGTCTCCTCAAAACAGCCACTCGGGAAGCAGAATCAGTGATCTCATAAGCATACCTCATAATATCCTTAAGTCACTTGAAGTATTTAATGCATTTTTTTACCTCAGTAGATTATCCATTAACATTTGTATATTTTCAAAATAGATAACCAAAAACTAATGTATGGTCTTGGGAATTCCGATTGCTTTCCCTTCTTTATCAAATGGAATGGGGTTAGAAGTAGTAGCCTGTTTAGCAACATCAGATTAAGATAACTCTAAGCAGCTGCGGTCCCTGGTGTTGTGAGCTCCCATTGCCTGTACTGTGACTATGCAGTGGGTCCGGTTTGTTCCCCTCCCCATGCTTGACAGTGCAGACACTACAAAAATATAAACTTAAGAAAACTTTTAGACTGCCAGTTGATCACCTCCACAGCATCTCTGCTTCTATCCAGTGACTGTACATCATGATTACATAGTGGGCATGGGTTTGTTTCCCTCCCCATGCTTGAGAGCACAGACCCTCCAAAAAATATAAACTTAAGAAAACTATTGGACTACTAGTTGATCACCTCCACAGCCTTTCTGCTTCTATCCAGGTACTTGCAATGGCTATTTTCAATTAAATTCCATTGAATTTTGTCTTTAAATCCTTTTAGTAGCACTAGCTACTGCTTTAAGCAAACGGGTACTTTTAAGGCCTTTTGTTTGAGGCCCCCCCATGACTTCCAAGTTATTCTTACCTTTGTGTTCTCTTCCCTGGCCATAGTGTTAAAATAAGCTAATATGCAGCCTAGTTTAAACTCCCTCCTATATTGTTAGTTACACTCCTCCTTCCTTGTTAAAAGTCTATCTAGTAGAGTATCTCCCTAGTCTAAATTCTCCCAATTTCTGCCTGCTTCTTTTGACTTTTGTATTTCTCCTAATTTCTGCCTGTTCCTTTTGACTATAGTAGTACTCACTTGTACTTTACTTATCTATCCCTTCTGTTCCCAGGTCTCTGATTGTTTTTGTAAACTTTTTTATTGCTTGCATGCATTCCCTAGTCTAGGTGAGCCTGCTATGCTTGGGCTCACTCCTCTCCCCTACACCCCCATTTCAAACTACCCCTGAAACATCTAGACTTGCACCCAAGCCTCATTACATACCCACAACGCTTCCTCACACTCCAACCTATTACCTTGCTACCCCCACTTTAACACTTTGACATTACAACTCCCCCCTACAAACTTAATCCTTCCTTTCCCATTTTGCACTGTTCCCACATTTTCCACTGCACTACCCAATTCTCTACTGACACTATTACCTTGCTACCCCCACTTTAACACTTTGACATTACAACTCCCCCCTACAAACTTAATCCTTCCTTTCCCATTTTGCACTGTTCCCACATTTTCCACTGCACTACCCAATTCTCTACTGACACTAGATAGCCATTAACTAATCATATTCCTCCCATACATTCTAGCTCCACTGTTCTTCCTCTCCCTCCTCGCTAGCTATCATTGCAACTTAAACCATATTCAACCAACTTCCTTCAGCACATGCCTACCTTCTGTAAATAATCATTTTTACACCATCTCATCCTCACTATTCCAGTTCTCCTACATCTACTTTCTCAAACTCTGCATCCTTTTCACTATTTCTACTTCTCCTAAAACAAACTTTCCACTTATGACCTCCACACTTCTCAACCAATCCTCTTCTACATTTCTTTACTCCTCTCAGGTGACATTCATCAAAACCCAAGCCCACCCCCCCTACCACTCTCATCCTCTTTGCTAATACTACCTCCGCATCCCCTCTGCTACCGCAACACATTTCCTCCCTTCCCTCAAACAACTAACCATCCTCTCATTAAACACACAAAGCTTAGTTAATAAAATTACTGACTTTCACTCTTGGATAGTCTCTAACAAACCCCAAATTCTAGCCCTATCTGAAACGTGGCTTAAACCTCACATTTCAGATACTGAATACCTCCAGGATTTAATATGTACTGACTAGATAGAATTCCAAAAAAAAGGTGGTAGTGTCGCCATATTCTATTCCGAACAGCTTAAACTCTCCACACTTACTGTTTCCATCCCAAACTTTCAACCTACTGAGCTTTTCATTCTAAACTGTCACTTAAATACCGACAAAACATTTGCTATTGCATCCATCTACATCACACCAGGTGAAAACATCCCAATCCTTGAACAAATACTTTTTTGGTTATCACAAAATATTGCCTATGAAACTTTAATACTTGGAGATGTTAACAGACTGGAATGACCTACATACTCACTCCCCTCAACACAGCATCAATCTCCACAGCTTTTCTCAACTGATCTCCACCTCCAACTACCAACATAAAAACATACCCAAGTCCACTCTAGACTGGATCCTCACTAACAAACCTCACATGTACCATAATCCCTGTATCCTCATCCAGCACTATAAGCTACCACCTGCCAACTCGCATCAATACTCCCCCCAACTACAGAGACATCACCTCTACAAAGACTACAGAAAACTCACCAACTTTAACCCAGATACTCTGAATAATTATCTTTTCTCTATCAACTGGTATTTCCTGCACTCGCTGCCCATTAATGAAGCTGTACTTAAATGTAACCACATCTTTGACACCCTGAACTCCATAGCTCCCTTAAGGAAAATCAGGATAAATTCCAACTATGCCCCCTGGCTCACTAGAAATGCTCTCCCCTCATGGCAAAAAGAGATAAGGCATGGAAACTCAGGCTAAAATTTAAAATACCCTCACAATTTCAAGACTACAGAGAACTTATGAACTTCACCAAAAAAAAAAAAAAAAAAACACCACAATAAGAAAAACTACTACATCCAAGCTCAAACTAACCACACCAACCCTAAAAGATTCTGGAGTACTATTAAAATTCTCCATCCTGGTACCCCCACTACCCCCAACCCCTTCCCTAACACCCCAACAGAGACTGCAACACTTCTTAAATACTTCATAGAAACTATTGCCAAGCTCATTCCTAATAACTCCTCTTCTACTACAGATGCCTGAAACACAAACCACTCTAGTCTTCTCATTCAGACTGCCAATGCCAACACACTCTCATTCAAACCTGTCTCTATTTTCTACATCAGAAAACTACTCCTGAAATGTAAACCCAGCTCTCCATCTACTGACAACCTTCCTCCTCAGTTCCTTAAAATAGCTGCTGACTCTATTGCTTTTCCTGTCTATTAATAGATCCATTCAAAAACGCATAGTTCCTGACCTCTGGAAATCTTTCTACACTATACCTCTACACATGGGTGGTAATTCAACTGAAACTAGTAATTTCAGACCCACTGCTATCCTTTCTCCTCTAAAATCCTTGAAATATGTATCCACTCTCAACTTATCCAAGAAAATCTCCTCAGTCCTACACAGCACGGGTTTCACCCTAAACACAGCACCTCCACTGCCCTTTATTTCCTTCTCTGAAACTGTTGCTAGTGCCAGACAACAACAAACTTGTATCATGCCTGTTCCTCAATCTATCGCCTTCGACACTTTCTCACACTCTACTCCTCTCCAAACTATCCCATCTCAACCTCTCTCACAATGCACCCTCAACTGGTTCTCTAGCTTCCTCTCTAACAAACAATCAGATGGCTTAACGCTTGCTCTCCTTTCCTCTCGATCCAAACTGGGGTACCCCAAGGATCCATTCTTGGCCCTCTGCTATTCAACATCTTTATCAATAACCTGCACACTTCTTGCGTTCATTCCTCTATCATTCAATATACAGATGACTCCACATTGATATCTGTCTCTGAAAACTTGTCAGATCTGTTTTACTACATAAAAAGTACAGTTTTGTACCTACCATAAATGTAGATGTCTGATAGGAATGCATCTGCAGTCTTCACAAATGGGTTGTCCTGTCGTCAGGCAGCCCTTCGGTCGGCCGGATTCCAAAGTCTGGGTCTGGCTTCGGCTGGTGTCGCACTTCACCCGACATCATTGCGGCAGTTCTTCGGGTATAAAGGCATCAGCCAACGCCATTTTCCTCAGTGTTTCTTGCCCCAGATGCCAGGTGCCCTCTTGGATGGCTACATTTGGATAAATGCCAAAGTTTCCAAATAGTAGAGAGCAAACACACAAAAAAGCATGTATGTACATATATACAAACAAATACACCATAATAGATCCCCCCCAAGCTAGCTGAAGGTTGGCAAATACCCAAGGAGTACCTCAGAGGGGAAGGAGGGAGGGTAATCCTGACTGCAGATGCATTCCTATCGGACATCTACATTTATGGTAGGTACAAAACTGTACTATGTCCTTCAACGATGCATCTGCAGTCTTCACAAATGGGTAGAATACCATAGCTAAACTAGGGGAGGAGGAATGAGTAGAGATTATGGTGTAGTTAGGATCCCTTGCAAAACAGCAGTGGCAAAACCAGCTCGGGATCTAGAGTATAAAGGTAAATTATAATGCTTGGCAAATGTATGCACGGAGGTCCAAGTAGCAGCCTCTATAATGTCCTTGGTAGCCACTCCTCGTAAGAAAGCTGTGGTAGTGGCTGTAGCCCTTGTGGAGTGAGGCCTGATGTTCTCTGGAGTTTTCTTTCCATGATAGGAGTAACAAAATCTAATGCAATTTCCTATCCATTTGGAGATTGTCTGTTTTGAAATTGGTTTTCCTTCCTTCCCTGTTGCATATGCTACCAGAAGCTGGTCAGTTTTTCTATTGGTTTTGTCCTGTCCAGGTAGTAGCGTAATTGTCTATGCACATCCAAGGTATGTAGTAGCCTTTCTCCCTGTTCTGTGGGTTGGGGAAGAATGTAGGAAGGTGGATAGCCTGATTTAAAGAGACTCTGGATACCACCTTAGGCATAAATGTAGGATTTGTTCTCATGGACACTATCTTGATGGAAGATCAGGAAGGGTTGCACTGCCATTAATGCCTGTAGCTCAGAGACCCTTCTTGCTGAAGTTATTGCCAGCAGGAATGCAGTCTTCCAGGATAAGTATTGTAATTCTGCTGTTGCTGCTGGTTCGAAAGGGGGAAGTGTCATTTTTTCTAGCACAAAGTTCAAGTCCCATGCTGGTAATGGAGGTTTCCGGGGAGGTTTCACATTTTTAATTCCTCTCAGAAACTGTCTGAGCAGAGGATGCGAGAAGACAGGAGGATCTAAGCTGTATTCTGCTGAAATAGCTGAGGCATGTATCTTGATGGAAGAGTAGGATAGGCCTGTATGGAAGAGCTCTGCCAAGTAGTCCAGGATGTTGGCTATGTTCACCAGTGACACTTCTTGCCCCTTTGCAGTACTCCAAGTGAGATATCTTTTCCATTTTGCAGCATAATTCTTTCTTGTTGAAGGTCTTCGGGCCTCCAGGATTATGTCCTTAACCCTTTGGGATAAATTTGGGTTAATTGTTGTCATGTAATGTTCCAGGCAGTTAGCTGCAGAGTTTTTAGGTTTGGATGCAGGATGTTGAAGTTGTTCTGTGTTAACAGTAATGGGATCAGGGGCACTGACCATATTTGTTCCCGGGACATGCTCCTCAGCAATGGATACCAATGTTGACTTGGCCAGTCTGGAGCTATCAGAATGATCCTCGGATGTTCCTCTTTGATCTTCAGAAGCACCTTGTGCATCAAAGGAAGTGGTGGGAATGCGTATGCTATCAGGTTTTTCCAACTGAAAGATAGGGAGTCCACCTTCCAAGCAAGTGGGTGGTACGTCCTTGTGCAGAATTTCTTTAGCTGGTGATTGAGTGGGGATGCAAACAAGTCTATTTGCGGTAATCCCCATTCTCTTGTGATGGCTTTGAAGATGTCCGGATGCAGCATCCATTCGTGGGCATCTGTGGTAGTTCTGCTTAATATGTCTGCTAGAATGTTTTCCTTCCCTGGTACATAAATTGCTTGTAACTGAATGTTGTAGCTCAGAGCCACATCCCATAGGTCCAGTGCCAGCCGGCATAGAGGATATGAGTGTGTGCCTCCCTGTTTGTTGATGTACCACATAACTGTGGTGTTGTCTGTCCTTATCATCAGCTGACCTTCTTGAAGAAAAGGTTTGAAGGCCTGGATTGCCAATTTTACTGCCATCATTTCCTTTAGATTTATGTGCAGGTGCAGCTGGTCTTGAGTCCATAGGCCTTGAATGCACCTGCCTAGCATGTGTGCCCCCCAACCGAGGTCTGAGGCATCTGCCGTGATGGTTTGTTTTGGTTGGCTTTTGCAGAAGGGCAATCCTGAGTTTGATTGGCAGGCCTGAGCCCACCATAGGAACTCTTTCTTCAGGCAGGGAATCATTGGAATTTTGGTTTCTAGGCTGTGCTTGTGTTGAGACCACAAATTCTTTAGGTACCATTGCAGCTTTCTCATATGCAGCCTGGCATGAGGGACCAGTATTATGCAGGATGCCATGAAGCCTAGAGCTTGCAGCACTTTTCTTGCAGTTAGATGGTTCTGCTTTGTTAATGCCAAGAAGTAGAGAGAAAGCTGCTCTTTCTTTTCTGCAGTTAGGGATGCCATTTGATTTGATGTGTCCAGTTCTGCACCCAGAAAGGTTATTCTTTGGGATGGAATCAGCCTTCACTTTTTTATATTGTCTGTATATCCCAGGGCTTGCAGCAGGTAAATGACTCTTTGTAGGTCTTCTGTTAGTTTTATTTTGTTGTCCGCTTGTATCAGGCAGTCGTCCAGGTAGGGATAGATTTGAATCCCCTGAAGTCTGCAATGAGCGATTACTGATGCCAGGCATTTCGTGAACACTCTGGGCGCAGTAGATAAGCCAAAGGGCAATGCTGAGAATTGATAATGCTCTGATCCTGCAAGAAATCTGAGGTATCTTCTGCAAATTGGTCTTATGGGGACGTGCAGGTATGCCTCCTTGAGATCTAGAGTTACCAGCCAAGACTCCTTGCCCAGCATGGGAAGAAGCTGCTGTAGGGTCAGCATTTTGAATTTTTGAACAATGAGGAATGTGTTTAAAGCGGACAGGTCTAGGATAGGCCTCCATTTGTTTTCTTTTCTTGGTACCAGGAAGAGTCTGGAGTAAAATCCCTTTCCTTGCTCCAAAGGTGGTACCTTTTCCACAGCTCTCATTCTTAGTAATTGAGATATTTGCTTTAGAGCTTCTGTCCTTTGAGTAGGTGGCAGGTTTGGCATTCCTCTTTTGCTTGGTAGAGTATGGAAATGGAACCTGTAACCTTGGTCTATAGTTTGCAAAATCCATTTTTCTCTTGTGATGCAATGCCAGTTTTTTGAAAATAAGGTTAGCTTTCCGCCTAAGGGTGCTTCTAGTTGTTCCCTGGTAGGCGGTGCCACCGCCAAGTCACTGTGATTGAGTTGTTGTAGTGGTGGTGGTTGCATCCGTGCCTCGCTGGTTGTTACCTTGCCACTGGCGTCCCCTGTAGGCACCCCTGGATTGGTTTCTGCCTCTCGAAGCCTATTCCTGCCTCTTTGTGCCCTAGAGGAGTCTGGAAAGGACCAATTCTTGGAGGGCCAGTTCCTGCTAAACCTTGGAGGTTGAACTTGTAAGAAATCTTTCACTGTTTGTACAGATTTTGCCTTCTCTTTCATCTTTTTTAGTACCTGTTGCAGGGGAACCAAATAAACTGACCTTGTCCATAGGTGCATCCAAAAGCTTTGATTTGACATGGTCTGGTAATGCCTGTTCTTTCAGCCATGCATGCCTCCTGATAACTGTGCCAGTCATGGCTGATCTAAAGGAAGCCTCCAGTGCATCATAGCCACATTTTAAAGAATGGTTACTAACCTGCTGTATGTTATGTACCATTTCTTGAACATATTTCTTATCTAAAGATTCTTCAGAGGACAGCTTTTAGTCAACTGGTCAAGCATAAACTCTTGGTATTGAATCATATGAAATTGGCAGTTCAAAGCTCTAGCTGACAAAGTAGCAGAGGTGTAAACTTTTTTACCCCATCTCTCTAAGGACCTGGATTCCCTTTCAGAGGGGAGGGGGTTTTTAGTGGAAGTAGCTGCTACAGCTTTAGGACCCTGGGAGATAGTCTCTGGATCTGCAAAAGGAGCCTTATATAAATGGTGAGGAGTGTCCGGGACCCTGTAGAACCTATCGGGCTTAGCAGGAGCCGGAGGTAATGAATCAGGAGCAGTGCAAGCATCATTAAATGCATCATCAACAACAGAAAGTACTGGAGGTATAGCTAAAGGCCTATGCTGTGGCAAATGTAGGAAGGTCCTAAGCCTTTTTCTGGAGTCTGAGAAATCTTGGCCCTGCCACTGAAATTGTTCCCTCATAGCATGCAAGGTTTCCCCAAAGGAAAATTCCTCAGGAGGAGAGGCTGAAGGGATGGACTCCTCAGCATCAGAGTCTTCGTAAGGAGAATAAGCAGCCTCAGGAGGGTCTGTATGTTCTGAGTCATCAGAAGAATCATCTGTGGATACTGGCTCAGGGGGCTCTGCTCTAGGCCTTTTTTCTGGAGGAGGGAGAGAGGCCCTGTCTGGATGAGGCTGGGCTCCACGATTAAAGAGATGAGATCCTCAGCCAAAGTAAGCATATGGGAGCTGGTGCTGGGCCTGAGAGAGGGGGGCTTGGCAGGCACCGCTTTTGATGCTTTGGCTGCTTTAGCCCTGGCAAAGGCCTTAATAGACATTGCTGCAGGAGGCCTAGCAGCTCCACGTGCAGGGGTAGAAATATCCAGGGGAATGGTATCTGATAAATCCTGTGAAACCGCAACAGAAGGTTGGATTTCAGAAGCCGTTTCTACCAGGTTAGAAGAGGCCTCGGTAGAAGGCATGATTTCGGCTGAAGAAAGAACCGCTTGCTCGGTTTCGGCCGAAACCGAGACACTCGCGGTTTGCTTAACTGCGGTTTCGGTCGAAACCGCGGACCGCGAGTGTCGGTCCTTTTCTTTGCGTTTTTTGGTACTTTGCGTAGTCGGAGGATCCGACGGGATAATATATGCAAAATCGGAGCCGAAAATCTGTTCTGCAAATTCTGACCGACGTCTAAGCGTCCGTCGGTTAAAAGAAGCACAGGCTAGACAAGCTGCTACGTCGTGGTCTGGGCCTAAACAATGTATGCAATAGGAGTGGAAATCTTTATGAGGTATTTGTTTCCCACAAGATAAACAGTTATTCACTTTCTCTGACATCGGCTGAGGCAAGAAAGAGTCCCCAACGGGGTACTTAGCTTTTTAGAAGTCTTCGAAGTAATATTCGGTAGTAGTAATCTCTGGATCTGACTGACCGGCACTTGCGAACAGCTTCTGCTTCGGGCGCCACGCGGCAAGAAAGACTGAGGAAAATGGCGTCGGCTGATGCCTTTATACCCGAAGAACTGCCGCAATGACGTCGGGTGAAGTGCGACACCAGCCGAAGCCAGACCCAGACTTTGGAATCCGGCCGACCGAAGGGCTGCCTGACGACAGGACAACCCATTTGTGAAGACTGCAGATGCATCCTTGAAGGACATCTCCTTTTCTTCTGTAGAAAGATAGCTCAATGACAAGCAGTTCATCCTAAATCCCTATAAAACAAAGCTCCTCCTCTTTCTAACTCCCTCACTCACTGTAAACCTACCTTTTCAATCTCTTCTTTCAACACCACTATTATAAAAGCTGAAACACAAACTAAACTTCTCAGCACCACTATTGATGACCAACTAAAATTTGACCTACATGTCCAACAAAACATTAAAAAACCCCATAAATTAGGCCTACT